>NW_026878198.1:0-103537 GCF_032173495.1 Musca vetustissima | reverse complement strand
GCCACAAAGTACTTATATATCTTTCGATTTGCACGAAATTTGGCAATTTGCTAAGTTTCGTGAATATCTTTGCTAGTTTCGTCCGATTTCATATAAATGGTGCACCAAAGTCCCTATATATCCTTCGATTTGCACGAAATTTGGCATAACGTACTGAATTGAGCCTAGAGTGATGTCTGCCAAGTTTCGAGAAAATCGGTCTATACAGCTCCCATATATATTTCATGTTAATAGTCCTGTTTAATATACCCATAGTGGTGAAGGGTATCATATAGTCGGCCCAGTCCGACTTTACTACTTTCCTTACTGGTTTTATTTTGTAATTGTTATTTGCCATTGTTTGTTCAACAAGGATCGGATTAGTGGCATAAACATTACTTTCTTAGTCGGACACATAATCATAAGACGATTGAGTAAATTTGCGCGAATTATGTCGAACTAAGTAGACGAAAACAAGGATGAGAGGAGCGACAGTAGGAGCGAGACGATTAGTTGATCAGCTTATGAATAACTAGAATACATAGAGACGTAAATAGGTCGGACAGTGAATAAACATCACATCGAACAATTTTTACCTATGTTTGTATGTACTCGTACAAACATAGGTAAACATTGTTTGTTACATTTAAAAAAAAAAAACAAAAATTTGTATTGGTGATCTATGAAGCTCTTCGACCATTTTATGCCATGCTCTGTTGTCCCAAAATATTAGATCATTGTTTTCTAAACAGGACTAAATCAGTAACACAAACATTATTTTAATCCGAGCGGACTAATCATAAACCGAATTAGTAAATTGTATGAAAACCATCCCACACTTAGTAGTTGCGAACAATAATATGAGCAAGATCACTAGCTGAATATTGTCAAGTGGTGTTGTGGTGGTAGGCTGGGCGCAGGTACTTGTTTGTATGAAGAAATATATTTATTTCATTGTAAATTGTCTGCTAGTAGATTGTTTATGTTTTGGGGAAATGAAAACAAAATTACAGGCATTCAGACTGTGAAGCTGGATCAAGAACTTCTACGTCAAACATTTTTATCAATATTGGAAGGTATTTCAAAACGTATAGAATATATCATGCACAAACAAGCTTCCGATACATTAAAGGGCATTAAAAGACAATTTTATTGTGTGGAAGGGAGGACATCGCCTTGAAAGGAAGTAAATACACCAGAATACTTCGTTAGCCGTAAACAATCCGAATGAAGGAAATTTGAGAGCGCTGTTGGAATAGAGGGACGGATAAACATGAAAAAAATAGAAAAAGTTTGGCGAGTACACCCAAAAATGAAATACCTGAGTCCTAGAATACTGAAGTTAATAGAAACAAGAGAAAAACCGTTAAGTTTGGCCGGGCCGAAGTTTGGGTACCCTCCACCATATGTATACTGACAGGTACTTGAAATGAAAATATAGGGAACATACCAAAAAGTTGACCTATACCGAAATTTCTACAAACCGTTTATGTAAACCATAATACAAGTTTCAGAAATTTTAATTGGTAATTATACCCTCATCCTTATGGCTAATGAGGGTGTATATACTTTGCCCATGTTTCTTTGGACCAAACCCATTCCAGAAAACTTTAATTTCATCCCACATTTGCCCATCTTTTTATTTCTTCCAAACATAGTTCAAGGTCGAAGTTGAGGAATATCGGTCCACTCATTCTGCGGGCTATAGTTCATATATAGTTCATTATCGAACCTTACGTTCTAGTTTTTTTTATCTCGATATCCTCCGCAGGTGAAATGATTACAACGGAGACTTAGAACCAAACCCAAAACGTGGAACAAATCAGATAATAATTTTAATATTTAATAATTTTAGGTGGGGAGATTTGTTACCATATACGTTCACAAAATACCAAATTGCCGCGAATTCGGTTGAAAAACGGGCTCAAGAACCCCAAAATACCGAATATTGGGGGTACCCTTATATGGGGGCTATCCGAAATTCCTATATTCAATAATTTTTTGTGGAGAGATTTGATACCTATTAAGAACTCAAAATACAAAGTTACAGCCAATTCGGTAGAAAATTACGATCAAAACCCCCAAAATACTGAAAATTAGGACCGTTATATGGGGGCTAAAAGAAAAAGTGGACCTATATTTATAATTTTGTGTGGATACATTTAGTACCCAATAAGAACCCAATGTACCAAATTTCAGCGAATTCGGTTGAAAAGCTCGCTCAAGAACCCCGAAAATTGGGGGTACTCTTATATAGGAGCTATGCCTAAACGTGGACCGATATATCCCAACTTCGAACTTGACCTGCCTGCAGACAAACCTATGCGAAATTACAGCACACTATCTCAATTCCTTCAGAAGATAGCGTGATTACAACAGACGGATGGATATGGCTAGTTGATAAAATTATTATACCCTCCATACTATGGTGGAGGGTATAATAATTGGAGAATGGATCCAGAATACATCAACATATATAAGATTTTTGACTAGTCAAATAAAAAGTCAAATAATGTTTCTTTGCTATGTGGAATTAGAAGGATTAATAGGAAAAGAATTTTCGACCGTCATATTTACTTTACTTAGCTGGCTTGTGACAGAACGTTTGTTCCATAGGACGAGCTTAAAAATTATTACCATGTTTCGAAATATTGTCTTCCACTTGATCTTTCCATCGAATTCGTGGCTTTCCCCCTGGGGCGTTCTCATCCATTCTCTCAACATGACACAGCCAACGTAGTCACTGCAGCTTGATAATGGTAGAACTTATGGATCGGTCCATAGATCTTAAGGATAAATTACAAAAGCTGCCTCGTCTGCTTGCACAAGTACCCATGTTTCACATCCATTCAACAGCACGGGTAGTATCAGAAGGTAGCCTTGTTTTTGAATTGTTTACTCAGACCATAGTAACATCTGTTGGCCAACACTATCCTTCTCCGAATTTCAAAACTGATGCCATTAGTTTTATTTATGGCGGTACCTAGGTATATGAAATCTTTAACCAACTCGAAGCTGTAGTTCTCAAGTTCCACAGTTGGTCCGAGTCTTGGTCTTCTCGCCATTTACTGCCAGTTTCACTCTGGCAGACTCCTTCTCACTTTGTTCAAAGGTGTATAAGTATACGCCTTGCGGATTATATCAAGACCCTTCCGATAAATCTTGGGGCTCTATAAATAGGAATAAATCTTAAAATAAAATAATATTATGAAATATCCATTTTAAATTGCGTCTAAATCGCGTAATTCTTAAAATCATTTGATGCGCATGCGGTTTCCAGGAAGTCCTGAAGTTTATCTTCCAATCCATATATATTTTGCGAAATTTCATTTGACGGCTAAGATGTGCCACACGTTGCATTGAAGTACCCAAAAAATCGTAAAATGCGAATAATTTCCGAAAACTCCATATGCCATTGACGCGCATCCGATTTCGGTGTGCACCCTAAAAAAATACATCGATCTATACGGATTTCAATGTGGTCCATTAAGAACCATGGATGTGCCAGCTCACATTATTTTTGAGATAAATTGGGTACATCTCTCCTTAGGCTGAAATTTTTAAAGTTCTCTTTTCGAAAAAGATCAAAATCCGTATGAGGTCATTTATTGAAGCGGAAATGGTCCACAGAAAAGGCAAATAAATCCGCGATATTTTCAAAAACATTTATTGCCAAATTTCGTGTTTTTGGAAGGCCAGTTCCCGCCGTTCTAGTAGATGGATTTTCACGAAGAAGATTTTATATCATCCGAAACGTAAAAAACCTTATTGATCGCAGGTACCCATATCATTCAGTTGACAGATCTAAATATTTGGCCCGAAAAATAGGTTTTTTAGAAATTTGATCGCACAAAATTTTCACCATCGGATGAGTATTACTCTGAAGCTGTGCATATTACATACACAAAATACATATCAAATTACTCAGATTCGCGACTACAATAATCATATAATCGATTTTTTGAAATTCCTGTTTGCGTATTAAAGCTAGAAATAAAATTAAAAAAACACTCAAAATCGAGCTTCAAAATGTCAGCATTATTTAAAGGTAGGTGCAGTAAAAATTTTGAAAAATGATACATAAGTGGCGTAGTCTCCATTTTGTTGGCTTCTAGTTTTACTTTGACACGAAGACCGTGAAATGAGTGGCTTAGTCGCAAATCGATAGAGAACATAAAAAAAACTGGTACGCCTCAACCTGTTTTTACACATTTGTCTACATTAAAGTAGACACAGCTTCCACCCAAATAAAGTTTGGAGGTCAATATCATGAACAGTTTGCAACGACACATCAATTAACCCAAAACTATTCACTTTTTTCATATACTTAAGTAATTCCCGAGTTATAAAGGGGTGAACCTCCGCTTCAGCTATGTTAAAAAATTGGCAATATTGCCCATATATATGATGTAAGCATTTTAAAGAAATCTTGCTCAACTAGAATAATTTTTAAATATTTGAAATTTTTGACTGTAAGGGCGATGATCATTTGAATACTTTTTAAAACAAAATACTAAAAATACATTCAGTTTTTGTACGTAGTTATATTCGACAATATTTTACATTTCCTCGGTTGGCAATGTAAATTCTCCATTATGATCAATTAAAAGCTAATTTAATGCTGATGATTTGTCTTAACAAAGGGTATCTTCATATTGTTTGTTGGTTGAGCCAATGAAATGATAATATCAAAAACGGGCAATTCCCAAATCATCCCTTTCGATTGTTGTGAGAAAAAAATTCGAAAATTACCCTCCCAAGCATTCCATGTGTAAACCACAAAAGCTGCAATAAATATTTGGTGGCATTCAATTTGAAAAACAACAACAAAACAAAAAAGGGTAGGTATCATCTTTTCAACAAAAACCCAAACAAATGTAAAGAAACAGAAACATGGATACGCTTAAGTGACTCGATTACTATCAGATTACCGACATATGAAACAATTACTTTTCAATCAAAACATATCAAAATATAATGTTCAGCTCGTTTGCGTATTTTCAATTGTGGTCAGAAAAAAAAACAAGGGAAAGTAATTGAAATACAAAGACACAGACAGAGATAACAATATTCACTTATGGTTTTTAACAGTGAATCAGGGTTATTTCAACCCACATTTTATATTTAAAACATATTCTAGACTTAATCCCGAGTAGTTCCTTATAAATTTATTCCACTGTCTGACAATGAATTAATGGACAGCAAACGTTACCGTTATCATCAAACACCATGAAATTAAATGTTTGTGTAAAAAAGAGTACTCAGATCCTTATAGTCCTTATATACAAATCGAATATTATTTCAATTTGTTGCAAAAAACACGAAAATTAATGGAAACAACAACAACAGTGGGTAACAAAATGTTAATACAATAATTACCACCTATTGCTGATATTCGCCTGTACGAATAAAATAAGCAGTCTCGGATAGTCAGCGGGTCCGAGGCGAGATTGTCGGAGGAAATGACCGGGTGTCAATAATCATTGGACTGATGAGACAAATATTAGCGTCCTAAATTAACGAGCAATCATGGACTCATAGTCTCATACCTTTAAGGATGTCTCCTACCCTGAAGGATGTCATCTACCCTGAATAAACACTGTGACGCCTCAATAGTATTCGGTTTAGTTACCAAGTCCTTGTCTTAATCGACCAATGGGTTCATTTTTTAAACAAAAATCACAACAAATAACAACTTCTTCTTACTCAATCCCCATTGTCATAAGAGCGAAAATCCCAAATATTGCCACGGCTTCGAACAGGAACTTTACCCATAACATCAAAATCGTGGACTCCGAAACATTCCAGGCCATTAAGACTGCGGGTACAGACATATTTTGTTTACTTAACATCGTTTCCGTATTATAAGACAGAGTGAGTCCCTGTTCATTCTAATTGAGGAATATTCATATTTTCGTCTGAGTTCGGGAAGTATTCCGGACGAGGAGAAAAACATGGTATTTAAAGTCTCCACCTCTATTAGACAGGATGCTAATGTCAAAATGACGCATAATTCGATATTTTCAACAACAGTCGGTAGACCGGTACTTCACAATCTAACAGACACTGTGGAGATGGGAATTCCGAATGGAAGCTCGAAAACTATTTTGGCAACCCCCCGGCCGACTTCCACAACCGAAAGAGCGAAAACCGAATACGTATTGGTCAGAAAGGCGTAACGAAGTGTTGCGAACGGTATGTCGAAACCCCTCAAATTGAATAACCGAGGAGGAAACACTCTAAAATAATGCGAGGTATTAGGGAATAGACTATCAAAAAAGTTTTAAAGGAACTTCTAATCACAAGAATTCCTCGCGTACAGTGGTTAGCCATGCCGAGACCTTTTCCAAGGTGGCGACAATGGTTAACCACAGTACGAAATCAAAATCCATTAAGTGTTCGAGCAAGAGGGCAGAAAGCGTGCCTGCTGTGACTTTAGTTTTAGCTGGTCCTCAAGGAATAATACTCTCCTCACAGCCGAACAGAACAGAAGCCTTCTGCTAAGATGTTTTCGGTCTTATATGTATCCGTAGCGGCAGGGAATGTAAGTGGGAAGACGAAAATTGGAGCAGTAAATTTTCACAGGAATATTATCAGCCATAATAAAAAAAAACATTCGAATCCAAAAGTCATAAGAAGCGGTGCTGTTTCAATAATTTGTGTGCAAAATGTTTACTCATTTATCCTCCTTTCGATGGAAAATTAAAATCATGGATCCAGGATAAACTTTTGTAAATATTATGTACCAAATTGCAGGTAGGAAAATTAAAACATGGCAAATTCAGCTAAGATATTCAACATACCAAAGACAGATCTGTGAAAAATTACAGCCACTTCGATTGGAAATTGCGCCTAAAAATACTCTGAATGCTGAGGAACCCTTATATGGGTTCTATGGTTTTTCAATACCTGAAAAAGATTTACTACCCAATGAGACAAATAATTATCAAATTATAGACAATTCGGATCTGTATTTTTAGCATGAGCAAAAAATCACGATATTTGCAACCCACTTGACCGATTACAAGCTAAAAGATTTTTCCCTTGCAAATTTTTGGAATCATATTTTCCCAGAGGGTACATAAAATTCAAATTTTGTTATTTTGCCAAACCGATCATTATTAAATCACCCATTGCAATTAGTAGGTTAGATCGCCTCCCCAGTGAAGAATTGGTTATATTCGGATTGTAATTGTTTCTTAGACCAACGAAAAAATAAAGTCTACGTTCCATTTCATTAGCGTTATGCTAATTTCAACTACGAAATATTCTTCACTATTTACTAAGCACATATAAATTCGGAAGATAAAAGTTGCCTGACGTTAAAAAAATGTTTCAATTTTGTTTATCATTGTCGGCTTTATATTTTGCGGGTGTTTTGTTTAAATAACTTTTGTTGGTTTACAATATAACAAGTAAAAAAACGCGCAACATGAGTGGACATTTTATATGTCTAAAATCTGTTGGGACCCTGTATGATATGTCATATTTTTTCCTCCAAGAAAACGAAATGCTATATTACCGACATATATGTGCGAAAAGTGGACTTGGACATTCAACATACCAAAAATTAGGAGAGATCTCTAATAATATGGACTTAAAAAAATGCGCCAAGGACCACAAAAAATGTCCAAAATGCTCGAGACATTTATATAACCCACAACATTGGCTCATATTGAAAATATTCTGTGAGGAAGAAGATGAACATTTACATTTATAATGTTATATGGCTCATTTGCTGCTAGACCGGAATAAATATTAATATCGATTTAGCAGAAAATGCATTTTGGTTTTCAATTTATTCACACCCTACAAGGAACAGAGGAACTTCTATAGCTTCTAAATCAGTGTGTGAAAGTGATATTCATCTGATTTTTTTTACCAACATGAAGTGTGATATAGGGAATAATTCGGCTTTATTAACTTAAAAATTACGGTATGGGACTATTTCAAAACATAGACAAGTAAAATTTCGCCGCATTCGACCGGGTATTTTATTAGACTTGTTATTCCGAAATTTCATTAAAGCGGGCTGGACCTTCATATTGGGCAATTTCTTTGTAAATTGGGTATTTAATGAGGTCTACGGAATTAGTGTCTAGTGTCGAGGTCGAGCATTTTTTATTACAATTAAAATGGACCCCGACGAAACTACTGTGTAAAGTACAAATATATTTGAACTAAATTAAAACGACCCATAAACATACCATTCGGAAATTTATGAACATTTGAATTCAATAATTTGTATGAAGTTGAGCAAAATACGTATGTGAGCTATATATAAATGGACATATTTAAGCATCCGTGCACCCACCATTTGGTATCCTGCAGCACAGTGCGCTATCCAAAAATTTATCTCGACATAAAATCCAATACAAGTTATTCTAGGTTCCACCTGGTACGTTGTGCATTAATTCGTCCCAATCGGACAAACTTAAGTTACTTGGTACAACATTTAAATGAAATCGGATGAAAATATATATGGAAGCTATATCTAAACCTATATATCGAAAGATTGGAACCTCAGCATCCTGTGTCCCGTGCACAAAAAAATGAGACAAGACGACGACAACTATAGAGGAATAACGACTGAACCCGATTGTAAATGACATAATTGGACCATACCAATGCGGCTTCAGACCTGGAAAATCCACAATTGACCAGATTTTCACTCTGCGCCAAATCCTTGAAAACCCCCACGAAAACACATTGATACATTCCACCTATTTGTCGACTATAAAGCCGCATTCCACAGCCCTATCCGTTCAGAGGTGTTTAAAGTCATGTCTCCGTTCGACATTCCTGAAAAACTAACACGGCTATGCAGCATAACTTTAAGTGGCACAAGGTCAGCACTTAAAGTCGAAAAGGACCTATCGGAGCCCTTCAATACCGAACGAGGATTCAGACAAGGTTACAGTTTGTCGTGTGATCATGTTAACATTCTGCAGGAAAAGCTCATACGAGACGCAAAGGTGAAGAGAAATGGAACTCTGTACACTAAACAACACATGTTACTCGCCTACGCCGATAACATCGACATAATGGGTCGAACATTGAGAGCGGTAACCACCTTTGAACAAATTGAGAAGAAGTCTGCCAAAGTATGTCTGGCAGTAAACGGCGAGAAGACCAAGCTGATGGTATCAACGCGCGAGACGTCCAGTAGACTCGGACCAACTGTGGAACTTGAGATCTATAGCTTCGATGTAGTCAACGATTTTATATACCTTGGTACCGCCATAAATAAAACGAATGACTTCAGTTTTGAAATTCGGAGAAGGATATAGTTGGCCAACCGATGCTATTATGGATGCTCAAAGCAAGGCCACCTCCCGCCAGACCAAACTCACACTCTACAAGACGCTGATACTACCCGTGCTGTTATATGGTTCTGAAGCATGGGTACTTACGCAAGCAGATGAGGCAGCTCTTGGAGTGTTTGAGAGAAAAATTCTCCGAAAGAACAATGGACCGATCTGCGTTGATGGTTAATATCGCCGTCGAATGAACCATGAGTTGTACCTTCTATTCTCGGACATCGTCATTGTTAGACGTATCGAGATGCAGCGACTACGTTGTGAGAATGGATGAAGATGTCCCAGCTCAAAAGACATATAAAAGCGAACCAGCTGATGGTTCACGTAGAAGGGGAAGGCCACGAATTAGATGGAAAGATTCAGTGAAAGACAACATTGCCGAACATGGTCTTTAAAATTGGAAAAACTGCGCAAAAGACCGACGCGCCTGGAAATTTTTTTAAGCTTGGCTTATGGAACGAAAGTTCTGTCACAAGCTATCTAAGTAAGTAATATCGAAATCTGAAACGATTTTTATGAAACTTAGCACACATCATTTTAGACTTAATTTAGTACTCTATGCCAAATTTAGTGCTAATCTAAAGATATATATAGGGACTTTGGTACACCATTTACATAAAATCGGACGAAAACATATATGGGAGCTATAACTAAATCTGAACCGATTTTCACGATTTTGCCTCTAATTTAGTATTTTGCGATATCAGACAATCTAGCAGATACTTGTCAATTAATTTTCGTGTTTTGACATAATTTTTTCTTGGAAAATCTCTAAAAACTCAGTTACGATGTGCAACCATTCCGTGAATTTTTGGCTAATATAAATAACAATAATTTAATCAACCCCTCTTCCTCTAAACAATCACCCCAGAATCCACTGTCTGGCGGTTATCATTCATGACCGTTCATTCTCAATGCTCAACTACCTGAAAGGATGAATGAACAAATCACTAAACGAGATAAAGGCCTAACTGCAATTATCGATGTTGTTGTTGTGGTGGTTTTGGCAAATTTTGTGGTAGCAATTTGTACAGAGGCTATGTTTACGCCCATTGCTTTCGGAGGCATAACAAGAAAACCAACAACAAACTACAACATAATGGATTAAACGGTTCAGCAAATCTAACAATGAGATACATTTTCAAGAGAAGCAGGGGAGTGAAAGAGAGAAAATATCAAAAATCCGCCATAAGTTAGAAAGAGAAAATCGTTTAGGAAAAAATGGAGTCCTCTTTCCAAAGAGGACGATGCTGATGGCGAACGAGAAAAAAGATCCTTTAAATAAACACCAAATTTGCAACATTGTTACAGTGCAAATTCAGCATTCCACGAATAAGGATCTCTAACTCAAATAGAAAAAAAGAGAAAAACTGCAAACATGAGCGATTTCAGTATTGAATATATTTTAAATAGAGCCGGTGATAAATATGCCGGTACCAATGGTTCACTGGGTGTTATGCGACGTGAGCGGAACACCTCACACTATCATCCCTACATGATCAATTTGCAAGGTCATGAAGGACAATTGGAATTATTGCAAAAATTACAACTACAGCAACAACTGCGACTTAGTCCCCAGCAAGATCAAATGCAGCAACAGCAGCCGCAACAACAACAGCAACATTTTTTGGACCAAATACCCGTCTTGGATTGGCTCCAGTACACCCGTTATCACCCACCAAAGTTGCAAAGTAGGTTTTACACAAATTGCTGGGAACATTATGAGACATTTTACTAATTATTTTTTATATTTTTCCCTCAAAAAGGATCTCTACGCCAGGGCCCAGCCAAACGCACACCCGGTCGCCTGCCACGCATACCCTTTACACCCGCTCAATTACAAGCTTTGGAAAGTGCCTATAAAGCTTCGAATTATTTGAGCGCCGAAGATGCCAATAAACTTGCCGATTCATTGGATCTAACCAATACTCGTGTCAAGATATGGTTTCAAAATCGTCGTGCTCGTGAGAGACGTGATCGACGCGAAAAAGAAGAATCTTCATATGACTCTACGCTATCTTCGAATGCCTCCAGTCCCGAGCCGGAAGATGTTATCGATATTGTTTAATGGAAACTAAAGCGGTTTAAGGATACAAATGGGTCCATAATGTTCCCCAAAATATAAAGATGGAACTAACCGATTTCTGGGTTATTGCTGTTCCAGAATACCGGGCTCGAAATATCTGTGGAATATTTTTAAAACGAATTTCTAATGAAATTGGATTGTCTTTGGATGTATTCGACATCGTTACGGATTAAAGGTGAGCCATTGAATACATGACCAAAATAACGTCTATTCAAGGGCCTATTTCACGGTGGTCTTCGCCAAGGTTCGATTAACGACCATTAGAACATCAAGTCTCAGTTCTCTGAGATACTGAATTGGAGATAATAAAATTGTTTCATTTTTAAATTAAATTTATTAAATTTAAAATGTAAATATGTATAAATTTATGTTATTTAATATAATTTTTAGTATTAATAAAAATTGAGTCTATAAAAAATATATAAATATTTTATTAAAAATATTTTTTTTAAACAAATTTAAAAGACCATGTATTGTGTTGATTTGTGAAAAAATGGAATAAACTCGTTAAGATTTAGACATGGAATATCACGACAAGAGAGCACGATGATGAGGTCGGCACATTTCTGTGGAGACTATGTCATTGTGCCACAGTTGCGTGATTGATGATGAATCATACATCTATACTTTTTTTGGTCTAAGTCCGTACAGATTTTGACAATCGCGCCGCTAAATCGATGATTTCGACCACCATGCGGCGAACAGAATTGAGCCTACAATGTCGTGTATTGAGTTTTGTTGAAATCGAAACATAACCAAATATGCCTCATGAGCCGCTTAAACCTACGAGAAACTAAAGGTTCTTCTCTTGACTTTCCTTTTCATTGTAAAATTTCGATCAATAAGCATGACTTGAAAAAAAGACTGACTTGAAACTCATTCAAATGATCATCGCCTTTACAGGCAAAATTCAAGTAAATAAAAAAGCGCACATATATATTTTCGAACGATTTTATGCTAATGGTGCATCAAACTCTCAAATTTGACCGATTGAGTCATAATTTGCACAGTGTACCATATTGAGTGCTAACTTTTGTTGAAATCAGTTCAGATTCACATGTAGCTTCCATATAGTTTTTATAACTGGTGCAACTTGGTCTGGCCAAAGGTGGCATTGTTTCTAAATTGCTTGCTCAGACAATAGTAGCATCTGTTGGCCAACACTATTGTCCTCCGAATTTCAAAATTGATGTCATTAGCTTTCTTTATGGCGGTACCAAGGTATATAAATTCTTTGACTACCTCGAATCTGTAGTTCTCAAGTTCCACAGTTGGTCCGAGTCTACTGAACGTCTTAAGATTTGATACCATAAGCTTGGCATTCTCGTCATTTACTGTCAGACCCACTTTAGCAGACTCCTTCTCAATTTGTTCAAAGGTGGCAGGATGCTAAAAAGGTTATACGACAATCTGTCATCTTGTCTGAATCTTCGTTTGGTATTAAAGGGCTTCGAGAGGTCCCTTCCGACTATTTTTGTGACAGTTAAAGTTATCCTGCATAGCCGAATTAATTTTGCAGGAATGCCAAACGCTGACATGGCTTTAAAAATCTCTGAGTGGATTGAGCTGTCGAATGCGGCTTTATAGTCGACGAATGGGTGAAATGTGTCGATATATAGGTGGGTCTTTTTCATAATTTGGCGCAGTGTGAAAATCTGGTCTATGGTGGATTTGCCAGGTCTAAATCCACATTTGTACGATCCAATAATGTCGTTTACCTTTGGTTTCAGTCGTTCAAACAACAAGATGGATAGCACTTTATATGCGATGGGAAGGAGACTAATTCCTCTATGATTGCCTAATATCGTAATGTCTCATTTCAGCATCTGCCCCCCAGTCTTGAATAGTTCGGCTGGTAACCCATCGGCACCTACTACTTTATGATACGTCAGTCCATTGACTGCTATTCTGACCTCATCTTGGCTAGGTGGTATACAATCTATACCGTCATCTCTTATTGGTTCTGGGGTATCTCTTCACCCCCACTATTTGATACAAGAAACTTTTCAAAATGCTCTTTCAGATCCTCAACACGCGGTCTGTATCTGTCACCCCGTTTACTTCTTAAATTCGATAGGAAGATGTGCCTGCACCAAAGCTTTCAGTTCGTATTTTACTCGATCTTACTCCTGTACATCTCCATTTGCTCCCGCTCACGTCTTTCTTTCCTTTTAGATAAACTACGTTTCTCCTTTCTTCCCGATAATTCTCCATCGCATTACGCGTTTCTACAGTGTGAAGGGTTGCCTTATACGTTGGGGTTTTCGTCTCAGTAGCATTACGAGACTTCTGATAGTACTATGGGTTTCTTGATGGTGGTCTTTGGTACCCAATCGTTGCTTTTGCTGCAGTTTATAGAGAGTGGACAATTCTTTGCCATTGTGATTCTACATTATTATCGGGACAAGGAGTGCTTTCGACATGCAGGTGATTAAGTTGAGCGGAGTAAGCTTCACCTATCTGTTGTGTTTGCAGTTTTTCGACGTCGAGTTTCCGTGTTACATTAAGACGGGTGCGAATCTTGGCTACCACAACTTAATGATCCGAATCGATATTCGTATCGATTCCTGATATCAATCGAACGTCTAAAACACTGGATGAATGCCATCCTGAGCTGCTGCGAAGTCAATCAACCTCATGCCGCTGTCTTATGTTTCTTCATGAAGACTAAATTTTCTGCAGAATTTTAATACCATGGCCAGGACAGCAGTCATATGCTGTTTTTAGGCGCTCGTAAAAAATATATTTGGGGGCATGACGCAAATAAGACTGGTGTAGAATAACTTTGCTTTTATACGGATTGCAGCAATTCGTTGGCGCCTGACGACACATAGCAGTGGGAAATGTATTGTAGTTGTCTGTAAATGCCTTGTTGACCACGAAGTCAGGCGCCAACGAAACGAACTTCTCATTGGGGTCGTATCGCTGGTAACATAAGAACTTCGCACAACTTGTCACAAGAGACATTTGGGTTTGAAAGGTTTTTTTTGTAAAGAAGCTATTAATAGCTTCTGGGGAGAATATCCCAACAAAAAACTAAGGGAACTGATGAGGATCAGTGGCGAGATCCGAAATCATAGTCTTCCCTGCCTTACCCTTCGGCGGACAATGCCATACATTCCCCACTAATAAATAGTGGCTTTTTATAAAAACAACAAACTGGGATTAAGCCTGACTATTTTGCAAAAACATAATATTAATATATATATGAGGACTATCTTAAAATGTGAAACAATATCGACCATTTTTGTAGGAAGATTTGCTACCCTATTTGATTTCAAAATATCAATTTACAGTCTTTTTGGTTGAAACCCCTGCCCAAAATACCAACACTTAAGAAGTACCGTCATATGGGGGATATCTTAAAAAATTGACGAAAATTAGTAATTCTTGGTAGGAAGATGTGCCACCAATTAAAAACTCAAAATACTAAATTGCAGCCAATTTGGTTTAAAAACGTACGAAAAATCCCCGAAATACCGGAAATGTGGGGGTCACGCTATATGGGAGCCATCGTAAAATGTTGACCAATTTTGAAAAGTTTTGCCAGGAAGAATTACAAAAAATGGTGGTGATACCTTTATATGGGGACTACACCAAAACGTTACACATTTATGGAGAGCCTAGAACAGGTCCGAAGATGAAGCCTTCAGATTCACTCTTTCTGGCACCTCCAAACAACGTAAAGTTATTAGTCACTTCCATTTTGCGTTTCTAATTCCGTAATCTAATCACGTGCATTATGATGCTGATATCGTGTTCTTTCGAACAGAAGAACAACATATGTTTCGAAAACATTGATGGGGCATCCCCTGAGACATTTTAAACAAAGAATAATTACCAAAATTAAAACATTTGTTCATGCCAGACAATGTTGATCTTCCGAATTTATTTGTACTTAGTAAATGGTGCGCGTTCTGCGTTAGCTGAACTTTATTTTAAAGTTTATAATATTATAGAACTGAATAAATATTATGATACATGACATTGTCAATTGTTGTGTGCAAAGCAAAGCCGCGTAGTGTTCCTTCACATTTTAGGTATTTACTTGGCCTAAGGTTGTCGGTGGGTACTAAACGAATGAGCAAAGTTTCGACTCCATATAAAAGTCTTGCTTCATTTTTCAAGATCCCAGCCGAATTTTCTAACATTTAATTTTCTTATCCGATATTTTAGTATCCACATCATAAAGGATCCCCGAGTGGTTTTGGGTATTTTGAAAGCGGAACTCAGTGTTGGAGGGTCCGGCTCGTACGAACTTAAAAGCATTCTTTTTTTTCTTTTATCTGGTAATAAAAATGGTTAGAAAAGGGTCCGCATATAATTTTATATTAAGCCCTATATGTTATCTTTTCAACTGTTGATTGTTTAAATATTGCAATATTTAATTATTACAGTCAGATATTATCGAAAAACGATCTAACCATATAATAAAGGTTCTCTGCCGAAAATGACAACAACATTCTCTCATGAACTCAAGATGTTTCTCTAAACCACACTCACACGGGAATAAGCAAGGATTTGTGAATGGGATTTAAAAAAATTATAATTTAAACTGGACTATGAAAAATTACCACAAGATGAACATCACACACCAATATACCGACATACATGCATACATATGTATATGTGCACTTTCATTACTGCCGCCTTCTAATCCTAGGGCGCTGTACATTTAAATAAATTACTCAACATTATTAGAATACCATTGGATTTGGGAATTAGTTTTAAGTAAGTTTGGGATTTGCAAATGAACACCGAGTGCGCCTAAGATTCGAAACAAAGCAAGACAAAAACATCTTTCGGTCATCATCATCGTTTGCGGAAGTGATTTGTGTGGCAAAAAGAAAACGATATGTGGCCTAGATGATGGACAAGTATGGATAACAGAACCATGTTATGATATGTTGTGGAAAGATGTGTGTAATTTGATAGTTTTTGTTTGTTTTGAAAACACAGGCAGGCACTCAAACATCGCACAAAACATGGAAATACGCATCCATTCCTTTGAATGCTCTTCTGTTCCTTTATTCCGATCCTGCATTATTTTCCATTTGTTTACAAATAACACCGCAGTGAGCGAGCAACAATTATTAAATCCGCTTAAAAATGCCTTGTATCAATTGAAAAAGATACTTTTTGCGTAAATGTTGTTCGTATTGAGGCTAGCCAATGCTGTAGTTAGCCTTTTTGCTTATTAAAAATTCACATGTGAGTGACTGAGCGGTAAACTATCATTTGATTGAAATTATATATATATATATATATATATATATATATTTTTTTTTTTTCACATCATTAATAACATTGCTCATCGGCAAGTAATAAAAAAAGCAATTATGTATTAGCTCGGAAGTACACCAAAGTCTACATGATAATATTTTTAAATTTAAAACCAGTGAACGGAGAAGTATAGCCGAACGAAGCCGACCATATGATACCCTACACAACTTCCACAGAACACTAAGTTCCTGCGGATCTATATTCCGAGAATGGGTAATATTTCGCGATATTTTCATACAGCCATATAATTGATATGAACTTAAAGGTCAACCACTCCACTCTTGGATATTATCCGGTCTATGCTCTTCAGGAGTAAATATATACCCCATAGAATGCAAATGTTGCCATTTTTTACACAAAAGTAAAGTAAATATTAACTGATCTTTATCAAACGGATCATTACAAAAAACAATAGGGGTGTTCTTCGGACAGAACCCATCCTATATACAAAATTTCGTGACGATTGTTCCATAACTGTGGCCTATATCGTGCTTACAAATTATAATCTATAAAAATATGGATCTCTATTAAATATTTTCTGTGTATAAGTTTCTTATCCACAAGGATTTCGGAATTTCAGCTACTTTGGTGGGAAATCCGATCATAACTCTCAAAATGCCGGTAATGGTATCGAATCTTTACATAGGGGTTGGCATGGCCCTTATACTCTCCATCCTCCAATCTCCAACCCGAAATCCTAAATTAAAAAAAAAAAAATTGAGCGAATTCAGTTGGTGTACCACTATATGGGGGCTACCCGGAAATTGATATTGATAATTTTTGGTAGGAAGATTTTCTACTCAAGGAGAATCTAAAATATAAATTTACTCCCCAAAATACCAGCGTTAACAAGTTAACCAATATTGATATTTTTAGTAGGGAAATTTGACACCCAGTTAAAACACTTGCCCCAAAATATCGAATAACCCGGAAACATGGGCCAATGTTGATCATTTTTGGTAGGTACATTTTCTACTCAATGAAAATCCAAAACATTAAATTGCTCCTAAATTGGTTAAAAAACGTGAGCAAGCTGCCCAAAATACTAATCTTTGGAATGTAGCGTTATATGGGGCTCCACTTAATGGTGGAACAATATTAATAATTTTTATACCCTTCATAACACTGTGGTACAGGGTATTATGTACTCGTGCATATGTTTGTAACATACAAAAGGAATCGAGATAGACCCATGGTTCCTTTTGAGAATATGCATAGAATCACTTTCTGAGTCGATTTATGCATGTCCGGCTGTTGGTGTTAAATTGTAAACAAAGTAAAGTTAGCATTTATAATTCGATTTGGATTAAATTTGTTTATTTTTCAGAAAGAAGGTACTGTATCTCCGGAATTCAAAGATGTAGCGATGGAAAGTTTTGTTCATATCCTATTTAGGATAGTTAGATTAAATCTGTGCACAGAAAATAGTTCTATTGTCACGAGTCAAAATTCGGGCCACAAAGGGTTCAATCTTGCCTTACCCTTTATGGAATTTTTACCTCAGTTCAGATTTAGATATATCATAGGTTCAATATATAATTTCGACCTATTCATGTTAAATAGCGTGTGTTAAGTTTGCTTTAAATCGATTTACAAAATTTAGAATAGGTTGCAGAATGGCATGCATAGGGATTGTTGTTAGTCGGTTTACATATAGATAAAGATCACATATTTAAGTTCGTTCAATTGCATGTCAATGTTCCTTCGAAAGGGCGACGTCTGTAAGTATACATATGGGAAATTACAAAAATCTCGCGAAATATGAACATATTGCATATAATTTAAATTCATTTCTATAAAATGAAAAGTTCTTGTCAAAATCTTAAAATATTGGTAATAAATATTAAGTTGAGTGGAAGCTGTGATGGTTGTAATGTAGAAAAATGGGTAAAAAGGGTTGAAGCCAACGAGTTTTTTGTGTTCGTTCCTGATTTGTGGCTAAACTACACAACGCACGCTTATGTGATCAGTGACTAAGTTTCGATATAATTACTGCATCCACCCAAAACGGATGTTGACATTTTGAAGCCGAATTTTCGGTGTTTTTTTTTAATTTTTCTTATAATCAGGACGCGCAACCAGATAATGGGCGAAAATGATTATAGGATTGAAGAACTCGTCATTTTGCTTCGTTTAGTGTATATCTCATGAATGTGCTCGTAGCTTCCTTGCAATTGAATTCCAATAACGAAAATGTTCTGCGTAAATTGGAACCCCGCGTAATTATACCCTTCACCACACTGTGGTACAGGGTATTATGTCTTTGTGCATATGTTTGTAACAGGCAAAAGGAAACGAGATAGACACATGGTTCCTTTTGAGAATATGCATAGAATCACTTTCTAAGTCGATTTATGCATGTCCGTCCGTCCGTCTGTCTGTCTGTGCATGTTAAATTGTAAACAAAGTACAGGTCGCATTTATGATCCGAATTGAATGAAATTTGGCATAGGTCACTTATTCGGCCCAAGGACGAACCCTATTGAAATTGGGAAAAATCGGTTCAGATTTAGATATAGCTCCCATATATATATTTAACCGAAAGTCCCTATATATCTTTCGATTTGCACGAAATTTGGCATAACGTACTGAATTAAGCCTAGAGAGATGTCTGCCAAGTTTCGAGAAAATCGGTCCAGATTTCTATATAGCTCCCATATATAGTTTCGTCCGATTTCATGTAAATGGTGCCCCAAAGTCCCAATATACCTTTCGATTTGCACGAAATTTGGCATAACGTACTGAATTAAGCCTAGAGTGATGTCTGCCAAGTTTCGGGAAAATCGGTCCAGATTTAGATATAGCTCCCATATATAGTTTCGTCCAATTTCATGTAAATGGTGCACTAAAGTCGCTATATATCTTTCGATTTGCACGAAATTTGGCATAACGTACTGAATTAGGTCCAGAATGATGTGTGTTAAATTTCCTGAAAATCTGTTCAGGTTTAGCTATATCTAATACATATTTTCGTCCGATTTTAGGTAAATATTGCACCAAAGTCCCTATATATCGTTAGATTTGCACGAAATTTGGCATAGCGTACGGAATTAAGTCTAGAACGATGTGTGTAAAATTTCGTGAAAATCGGTTCAGATTTAGATATAGCTCCCATATATATTTTCGTCCGATTTTAGGTAAATAGTGCATCAATGTCCCTATATATCCTTCGATTTGCACGAAATTTGGGATAGCGTACTGAATTATGTCTGGAACGATGTGTGTTAAATTTCGTGAAAATCGGTTCAGATTTAGATATAGCTCCCATATATATTTTCGTCCGATTTTATGTAAATGGTGCAACAATGTCCCTATATATCCTTCGATTTGCACGAAATTTCGCATAGCATACTGAACTAAGTCTAGAACGATGTGTGTTAAATTTCGTGAAAATCGGTTCAGATTTAGATATAGCTCTCATATATATTTTCGTCCGATTTTGGATTTATAAGTAAATTTGGATTTATAAGTAAATAAAAAACTCAAAATGTGGCCGAATGCAAAAACCACACTGAAATAAGTGTAACCTATATTTCGATATTTGGCTATAAATTTATTTACATTATTTTGTCCCATCGTAAGAAGCAACTCTATACCTGACCAAAATTTAGTATAGGTTGCAGACATGACATGTTTAATTTCATGTTAATGGTTCTTCAATAATGCGACGTCTGTTAGGATTCATCTGTTTAATATACCCAGTGGTGAAGGGTATCATATAGTCGGCCCCGTCCGACTTTACTACTTTCCTTACTGGTTTTAGTTTGTTTACGTGCCGGATCTGATGAGCCCCGCCATGTTCAATTCCGCCCAATAAAACGGCGGATATACCTTGAATGAAGGAAAAACTGCAAAAACTTATTTTGACAAATTCGCGTATATTATCGCGCTTTTCTTCGAATTGATTTTACATACATTTATGTTTGTATTATCATATACGCGAATCTGTGTGAAGTTAGGTAAAAAATACATCGATACGCGAATAATATGCCTATTTTATCCAAAATTATTGTGACGGCACATCCGCGGTTCTTAACCAATACTTTTGTGTAATTTCATTGGACATTACTGAAATCTGATGCGCATAAAAATCTTATGCATGTGTCGCGTCATTTTTAGCCATTTTTTTAGGTTTTTGCATAGTAAAGTACATCGAGCGGCACACTTTGGCCACTAAAGTAAACGTCGAAAACCGCATGCACAACAACTGATTTCCACGAATACGCGAATTGCATGCTTTTCAATATTGATCATTTTTATGTATTGTACGTACAATATAGTTAGACATTTTTAACGTCGAAACTCTTATTAGGTGAATCTACCGATATTTAACAATCATCTAAAAAAATTTGAAGAACAATGCGTCGCATATTTTAGAAGATTAAGCAAACCCGTATTCCCTTTACCATACTAACAAAAACGAAAATTCACATACACGTTTTGTCTTAATTAAAAAAATTAATTTATTTATTTATTTTTTCTTTTTTTTTTTTTTTTGTAAATGTCTTGTTAACCTCGAAGTGAGGCACCAGCGAAATTCTCATGCAGTTCATGTCGTTGGTCAGCTAAGTACTTCGCTTTGTTACAAGAGACATTTGGGTATGAAAAGGTTTTTTTTTTGTATAGAAGCAATAGCTTCTGGGGAGAATATCCCAACAAAAAACTAAGGGAACTGATGAGGATCAGTGGCGTGATCCGAAACTATTGTCTTCCCTGCCTTACCCCTCGGCAAACAATGCCATACATTCCCCACTAATGAATAGTTGTTTTTTATAAAAACAACAAACTGGGATTCAGCCTGACTATTTTGCAAAAACAAAATACAAATGGTATCCCAAATAAACCGCCAACACTACTAAAATTAATTTATTTTATTTTCAGATATCTTTATGCTTCTATTAGTTTTTCGAGACTATTATACCGTATTTCAATGTGATATGACAGGTATACAAAGAAAACAAATGTGTTTATCCATTTGTGAAGAAATTCGCGAATTTATATTTGAAATACAAGATTTAAAACAGCTATAACTTTTGTGCGCATCATCAGAATTTGTGAACGTGAACAGATTTAGAATCAGCATATTTTTCTTAACCTATGTACCAAAAATCATAAATGTGCTCGCAAAAATTTTTTTCAATTTTTTTTTTTTAATTGAATTTTAAAATCATTTTGTAATTTCCCATATCTTTTTTCAAACCATATTAGGTAAAATATCGGAAAACGTGCGCTTGTTGGTGCAAGCGCCTGCACCCACCATTAGGTTCGTTCCCGTACTTTTTGATAGTAAAGCTAGTAAAAGACCGAACTATCAAAAATTACTCTCACATACAAGATTTGCGCAAAAAGTAAAGGAACGAAAAATAGTTAAAACATAAAGAAACGTCGAAATCAAAAATTTCATTTGTTAAGGACAAAAAAAAGACTACAGAAACCTTATGCACAAAAAAAAAACAAAACATGGCTGGACGCTCCCATAATGTTAATGCTATTGAAATTGGTAGATATTTTGATTGGAATGTTTTAGCAAACTTGAACAACAAGATATGGAACAAGTCAAGTTTAGGGGCTCCACTCGGATCATTTTGAAATGATTACCGTATGTAGCTCTCCTTGTGCGGATCACAGATATATAAATTTCATGTGGGGAAATGCATACTTCCCGAGATATTGGCCTTGAAATTTCGGAACATATTTTCTATAAAACAACCATTTTTCTATTGCCACCAAGGCAATATGGGTATCATTAAAAGGTTATATCGGGTACTTTTTAAGAGAACTTAAGAATAAGACTTTCACATATGGACAGGCGCATACATGGTTATGCGATATATTCTTCATCTAGTTATATAGCACAAACCCTAACCTTTAAAATGATACGGCTGATTAAAACAACATACTCTCCGAACTTTCAAAGCCCATTTCGCGGGAAGTATGCATTTCTCCCTATAAAATATATATCACTGTAATCAGTTCACCGAGGACTACTTACTGTAAAAATGTCAAAGCGATCCAAGTGGAGCCCCCAAACTTGACTTAAGCCCAAGATATTTTGGACCAATGTACACACATTGGTTAGTATGATTAACCAACCCAACCCAAGTCTTCATTCTATAGTATCTTCATCTGAATCTTCTGCCAGCCATTCATATTCGCTATCCTTCAAAAGAGAATAAAAAATCTGCCCATTTTTAAATTTCTTATTTGTTTTTTTTTTCAAGCAAATGTGTGTGCGTCTGTGCGTGTGTCCCTTTTGTTGAAGCGCTAACTTTCATATGTTTTATTTCGGACTGTATATCTCTGGCAATCAAATGTCAAATTCATAATTTACTACATTTACTATTTCCTGCTAGCCCAAATTGGTCTTGCAGAAAATAGGAGAAGAGAATGCCATTTTGGTTTTAACTCTCTTAAATTTAACATAAATTTTTCCTACTTTTCGGCGTAAGGAAAGGCTTTTCTAGCAAAAATTGCAAAACTAGTACAATATAGTACTATATTGCAGGTTTGGGAACACAGCTATTGTTAGTATTGGCCAAAATATGGTCTCATTGTTTTCCCAACAACGATGAGATCAATAGCATAAATATTACTACATTAGTCAGACACCTAATCATAAGCCGATTGAGTAAATTTACGCGAATTATGCTGAACTAAATCGACGGAAATGAGGATGAGAGGAGCGACAGTAGGAGCGAGACGATTAGTTGATCAGCTTATGAATAGCTAAAATAGATGTGTATGTGCATTGTGTGGGACGGTAGGTAAACCAATGGCCTGTCATCAACTGAACAAAGGCATAAATACATATGTTTGATTTTCTTCTTCTGAGCCTGAGAAGCTTCCCTAGACCATTTTGTGCCACACTTTGTTGTCCCAAATATTAGATCATTGTTTTCTAAACAGGACTAAATCATCAACACAAACATTATTTTAATCCGAGCGGACGGAATCATAAGCCGACTTAGTAAATGTGTGCAAACTATTCCACACGAAGTAGACGCAAAGAATGAGATGACCAAAATCGTAGGCAAGTGAAGTTGTGGCAGACTAAAGACATGTATTCACATGAGACGAAAACATGTCTTTATTTGGTGACTGTTTAGACGCGATACATTTCTAAGCTTCATAATTTGGACAACATGAAGACTTACATGGTAACATATTTTCCACAAAAAAAGATTTTTTAATACTTCGGAATCATGAAGGTCAACATACAATATAAGGCTACATCTTTCCAATAGACTCGGATCAACTGTGGAACTTGAAAACTAAAGCTTCTTGGTAGTGAACGTTTTTTTATACCTCGGTACCGCCATAAACATAACTAATAACATCAGTTTGGAAATCCGGAGGAGAACAACAGATGCAAGGCCACCTCTCGCCAGGTGGCATCTACAAGACGCTGATATTACCCGTGCTGTTGCATGGATCTGAAGCATGGGTACTTGCCCAAGCAGATGAGGCAGCACTTGGAGAGTTTGGGAAACAAATTCACCGAAAGATCTTTGGACCGATCTACATCGACGGTGAATATCGTCGTTGACTGAACCATGAGCTATAACATATATTCTCGAACATCGACATAGTCAGACGGATCGAGCTACAGCGACTACATTTGCTAAGTCATGTTGTGAAAATGGATGAGGATTCCCCCACTCAAAAGGCATATACAAGCCAGACAAGTGATGGTTCACGCAGAAGGTGAAGGCAACCAATCTCGTGACATGGTCTTTCAAATTGGATGAGATGCTCATAAGACCGACACGCTAGGAAATCTTTTTTAAACTCTGCGGCGGAAATTTTATATGGATGTCATATAAAAAAATGGACTTATATTGGTCAAAAAACCAAACCAGTAAGGAAAGTAGTAAAGTCGGATGGTGCCGAATATATGATACCCTTCACCACATTGGGTATATTCAACAGATGAATCCTAACAGACGTACTCGATGCCTATTTTCATGCCAATCGAATGATATATAGGGACTTTGGTGCACCATTTACATTAAATCGGGCGAAACTATATATGGGAGCTATATCTAAATCTGAACCGATTTTCTCGAAACTTGGCACACATCATTCTGGACCTAATTCAGTACTCTGCACCGAATTTCGTGCAAATCGAAAGATATAGAGGGACTTTTGTACCCCTTTTACCTTAAATCGGACGAAAATATATATGAGAGCTATATCTAAATCTGATCCAATTTTTCCCAATTTCAATAGGGTTCGTTCTTGGGCCAAATAAGTGACTTCTGCCAAATTTCATCCAAATCGGATCATAAATGTGGCCTGTACTTTGTTTACAATTTAACATCTACAGACGGACGGACGAACATGCATAAATCGACTCAGAAAGTGATTCTATGCATATTCTCAAAATGAACCATGGGTCTATCTCGATTTTTTTTTTTTTTTTTTTTTTTGCCTGTTATATCATATGCACAAGACATAATACCCTGTACCACAGTGTGGTGAAGGGTATAAAAATTTATGCCGATTTAGGCATTTTCCGTTGAAATTCCGCGTACCAAGTTTTGACATCATCCCACGTACAAAGGACACGTTTGTAACATCTTGAAAAATTCGGGACCCCATTACTCCTAGGATGGTGCATATCGGTCCTCGTTTTGGAATGGTTTCAATGGCAACGTTTCGAATTTTAAAAGATTTATGCGCATATTCCAACCGAATGTCTATAATATGCTGAATTTTTGCAGACTGACATACATCTACACGGAAAATTATCAATAGAGGTCCATGCGTTGACATAGCCCCACAATATCGAGGTCTTATAATAGGATTATATAATGGCTACCCCGAAACATTTTATGGTAGAGTAAATAACAAGACCACATAGATAAACAAGCATTTCTTTGTATTATCCTGCATTTCTATTGTCAGTGCAAGCGCCTGCACCTATCTTAGTTAGTTTTTTTTCATTGTTTGCTCAGCAAGGATCGGATCAATGGCATAAATATTACTACATTATTCGAACACCTAATCATAAGCCGATTGAGTAAATTTACGCGAATTATGCTAAACTAAATCGACGGAAATGAGGATGAGAGGAGCGACAGTAGGAGCGAGACGATTAGTTGATCATCTTATGAATAGCTAAAATAGATATGTATGTGCATTGTGTCACAGTAGGTAAACCAATGATCTACTGTCGTCAACTGAGTCTGAGAAGCTCCTAGACCATTTTATGCCGCACTTTGTTGTCCCAAATATTAGATCATTGTTTTCTAAACAGGACTAAATCAATAACACAAACATTATTTTAATCCTAGCGGATAGAGAATAAGCCGAATTAGTAAATTTTTGCAAACTAGACGTAAAGAAGAGATGACCTAGATCGTAGGAAAGTGGCGTTGTGGCAGTCTAAAGACATGTATTCACATAAGACGAAAATATGTCTTTAGGTGATGACTGGTAAGCGCGATACATTTCTAAACTTCATAATGTGGACAACCCGGAATCCTGAAAGTCAATTTACAATAGGAGGCTGCATCTTTCCACTAGACTCGGACCAACTGTGGAACTTAAAACAACAGCTTCGAGGTAGTGAACGATTTTGTATGCCTCGGTATCGCCATAAACAAAACTAATAACCTCAGCTTTGAAACCCGGAGGAGAACACCAGAAGCTACTATGGTCTAAATAAGCAAGTCCACCTGTCGCCAGACAAACCAAAAACACTCTACAAGACGCTGATATTACCCGTGCTGTTGCTTGGATCTGAAGCATGGGTACTTGCAAACGCAGATAAATCAGCTCTTAGAGTGTTTGAAAGAAAAATTCTCCAGAAGTACTATGGACCGATATGAACCATGATCTATACCATATATTGTCGGACATCGACATAGTCAGACGGATCGAGCTACAGCGACTACGTTTGCTAGGTCATATTGTAAGAATGGATGAGGATTCCCGCACTCAAAAGGCATATAAAAGTGAAACAAGCGATGGTTCACGCAGAAGGTAAAGTTCACCAATCCGATGGAAAGATCAATTAGATGACAAATTCTCGTCTCATGGTCTTTCAAATTAGATGAGATGCGTTCAAGACCGAAATCTTGGAAATCTTTTTTAAGCTCGGCTTTTGGAACAACCGTTCTGTAACAAGCCAGCTAAGTAGGTAAGTATCTTTCAAAATGCCAAAATCGCTGTGAAACCTGTATATGGGGCTATGCCAAAGTTTAAGGTTGTTCTGCAAATAACATGAAATGCCAAATTATAGTCACTTTGGTGTCTATGTCAAAACATGGATTTATATCTAAAATGTTCTCAAAATTTGTCATTCGCCCTCATCCGAAATGTCAAATTACAATCACTTCGATGATACAATACTGCTAAAACCTTAAAAATTTTGAAAATGCGGAGGTAATTTTATATGGAAGCCATATGAAAACATGGACTTATCATGATCAATTCCTATGTCACCCTCCAAGAATCCGGAATGCCAAATGAAAATAAGATTTTTGCAGAATTCTGAAAAATTGGTTATTTGCCCATACCTTTTAGAAATCTTTGTTGTCGTGAGAATTTGTACTATCGCAAAAAGAGCACCGCATAGATCATTTCTTTTTATCATCCAGTATTGTTTGTGCAAGCGCCTGCACCCACCTCTGCTATATGGGCCAAAATATTGTATCATTGTTTGTTCAACAAGTAGCGGATCAATGGCATGGCAGATTACTTCATTAGTCGGGGACATAATCATAAGCCGATTCAGCAAATTTGCGTGAGTTATACCGGACTATGTAGACGGAAATGAGGATGAGAGGAGCGACAGTAGGAGCGAGACGATTAGTTGATCAGCTTATGAATAGCAGAAATACATTTGGAGAATTTGAATTGTGTTGCGGTAGGTAGGCAGGCCACTGAGCTGTCATCTACTAGGCCAACACATATGTTTAAATTTTTGAAAAAAACAAAACAAAATATTTTAGGTAATTGTATATCGCATCCGTGAAACTCTTAGACCATTTTATGCCACACTCTGTTGTCCCAAATATTAGATCATTGTTTTCTAAACAGGACTAAATTATTAACACAAACATTATTTCAATCCAAGCTCACTAATCATAAACCCGGATTAGTAAATGTATGCAAACTATCCCACACTAAGGAGACGTAAACAATCTGAGGCCGCATATGGTCAAGTGGCGTTGTGGACGTTTGGACACATATACAAGCGGACCACTGTTGCGGACTTACTTAAAATAATTCTCTAATCCAATGTTGTTCTAATAATGTTGAGTAATTTATTTTAATGTGCAGCGCCCTAGGATTAGAAGGCGGCGGTATGACTATTGCTTGCAATGAAAATTATATATTAATCTAGTGGTATTTTTTCATAGTTAAGTTTTGTACGTCATTAAAATAGTTTGCATAAAAAAGTAAATAGGAGGGATCAATGTTTTTATTGGAATGATTTGAGAAAATCTGAATCGTCATTGCCGATGTTCAACAGTTCTTGAGCTCTGGAGTGCTCCGACGACCATTTATATTTAAAATCGAGTTGTAAGGTTTGCATATACATTGCTGCTACACCTAGGATATTGAAATTGGGATATCAATCCATGTTTCTATACCTCCACATGGCGCTACCAGGTAATTTTTCGTATTGTGGGCAAATTGACTGTAATTTTGTATTTTATGTTATTTTTGGTAGCACACCTTCCTACAATAAATATCAATATCGGTTCACTTTTTAGGGTACCTCCAAAAGTTTGGTATTTTGGGCATGGGTTTGAACCAACTTCAGACTGCCGTCATTTCTAAGCAACTCGTCCTACAGATGTTAAAATTATTCCAGTGATAGCTCAATATATGGTTTACAAGCGTACAAATGTATGTTGGTGAGAATTTTCCAGAAAAAAAGTCATTCGTGATGGAATTCATGCGTGATAATGTGATTTCTTTATATTTGGCTGGAAAACCACAAGTGGCTATCGTTAGAGCATTCCAGCTTCTAAACGTGAATAAATGTTTTGTGTCTCGTACCATCGCTCTTTACCGTGATACTGGTAGCGTAGTCCAATGTCAAGGAAGTGGACGGAAGAAAACCGCAATATCAGCAGAAATGGTTCGAAAAGTAAAAAAAGCGACTTGACCGAAACCCGCGTCGCAGTGGCCGAAAATGACTCGTGGGCTGAACATATCGCAATATTCCATTCAGCAAATATTGAAAACTGAGCTCGGGATAAAGCCATTGAAATTCCAAAAAGTACAAGAACTTACACCACAACAGAAAGAAAAAAACTCAAAAGAGTTGCTTCTCTTGACCGAAAGTGGCGAACTGCCGAATTTGGTTTTCTCCGATATGAAAATATTCGTTGTCCAGCAGTTTGTAAACAAACAAAATGATCGTGATTACTTGCCAAAGGGGTCAGCTGAAAATGTACGCCTTCGGTTGGCCACCAGAACTCAAGCGCCAGCCATGGTGATGGTGTGGGCCGTCATAACAGCCGATGGTCTGGTCTGGAGGGTGTATTAAAACCTTGGGCATGCAAACATTTTGGCCGCAGACCTTGGACATTCCAAACGGACTCAGCACGCGCCACCCAAGAATGGTTACCAAATGAGATTCCTCGCTTCATTTCCAGTGCACAATGACCACCAAAATCTCCGGATACCAATCCGTTGGACTCTTGTGTCTGGAGTATTTTGAAAAGCAAGGTTTGCACTAAAAAATACCAAAGTTTCGATCTTCTCAAGCAAGCGCTTCGCCGGGAATGGACCAAAATGTCGTAGAGCAACATTTGGGCAGCAACATTTGGATGGTTTCATAATTCGTACGAAAGGTGACCAATTCGAACAAATCTTAACTTATTCTAAAATTTTATACTATTTCCGACATTTTTTGCTTTCATTTAATAAAATTTAAAAAAATGTAAAAATTATGGCGATTGACTTTCTTACAGTTTTTATACCCTCCACCATAGTATTAATTTTGTCATTCCGTTTGTAACTCATCGAAATATTCATTTCCGACCCTATAAAGTATATATATTCTTGATCAGGGTAAAATTCTAAGACGATCTAGCCATGTCCGTCCGTCCGTCTGTTGTAATCACGCTATCTTCTGAAGGAATTGAGATAGGGTGCTGAAATTTTTCGGTATTTTGAGGTTCTTGATCTCGTTTTTCAACCGAATTCGCTGAAATTTGGTACTTTGAGTTCTTATTGGGTAGCAAATCTCCCCACCAAAAATTATAAATATAGGGTAATTTCTTCTGGTACCCCCCATATAACGGTACCCCCCAATTTTCGGTATTTTAGGGTTCTTGAGCGCGGGATTCAACCGAATTCGCTGAAATTTGGTACATGGGGTTCTTATTGGGTACCAAATTGCCCCACTAAAAATTATAAATATAATTCCACTTTTTCTGGTAGCCCCCATATAAGGGTACCTCCCAATTTCCAGTTTTGGGGGGTTTTGACCGGATTTTTTCACCGAATTGGCTGTAATTTACAGCCTGTTTTTGTAAAATTCCAAACGAACGAATTCGAGTGACTTACGACCAAACTCCTTGGTTTTGAAAAATATGTCATTTATTTTTGTTTTGGATCAGAAAACCTTTGTAAACGTAAATAAAGGTTCGGTCGTAAGTCACTCGAATTCGTTCGTTTGGAATTTTACAAAAACAGGCTGTTAGTATTTTGAGTCCTTAATAGGTACCAAATCTCCCCACTAAAAATTATGAATATAGGTCCATTTCTTCGGATAGCCCCCATATAAGGGTACCCCCAATTTTCGTTATTTTGGCGTTCTTGAGCGCGTTTTTTTTTTCAACCGAATTCGCTGAAATTTGGTACTTTGAGATCCTATTGGAAGCAAATCTCGCTACTAAAAATTATACATATAGGTCCACTTTTTCTGGTAACCCCCATATAACGGTACCCCCCAATTTTCGGTATTTTAGGGTTCTTGAGCGCTGGATTCAACCGAATTCGCTGAAATTTGGTACATGGGGTTCTTATTGGGTACCAAATTGCCCCACTAAAAATTATAAATATAGGTCCACTTTTTCTGGTAGCCCCCATATATGGGTACCTCCCAATTTCCAGTTTTTGCGGGGTTTTGACTGGATTTTTCACCGATTTGGCTGTAATTTAGTATTTTTAGTCTTTAATAGGTACCAAATCTTCCCACAAAAAATTATGAATATAGGTCCATTTTTTCGGATAGCCCCCATATAATGGTACCCCCAATTTTCTGTATTTTGGCATTCTTGAGCCCGTTTTTTAACCGAATTTGCTGCAATTTGGTATTTTGTAGTTGTATATAGTAACAAATCTCCCTACCAAAAATTATTAATATTCGGCCCCTTTTTGGGGTAGTCTCCATATAACGACCTTTTTTGTAGTTATCTGATTTGTTCCGCGTTTTGAGTTTGGTTCTAAGACTCTGTTGTAATCATTTCTCCTGCGGAGGTTAGCGAAATACGAAATTATAACGTAAGGTTCGATAATGAACTATAGCCGCATTTAGACCTAGCCCCTGTGTGGAGGTTCCAGAAGGAGTGGACCGATATTCCCCATCTTTGAATTTGAACTAAGTTTGTAAGAAATAATAAGATGGGCAAAGTTTGGATGAAATCTAAAATTTCTGAAACGGATTTGGTCCAAAGAAACTTGGTGTCTAGAACCAATATTTCGATGAGGCACATTTTCACCGTGTTAAATTGTATACACCCTTATTAGCCATAAGGCAGAGGGTATAATTATCCATTAAAAATTTCTAAAATTTGTATTATGGTTTACATAATCCCTTTTTAGAAATGTCGGTATAGGTCCACTTTTTGTTATGTTCCCTATATTTTCATTTCTAATATATGTCAGTATATCTATGGTGGAGGGTATCCAAAGTTCGGCCCGGCCGAACTTAACGCTTTTCCACTTGTTTTATCTCAATCTGTATCCTAAAGTTTTCATTCTCTTTGCAACACCTCGAAAGATTTGTCATAGGCCTCATAAAGTATGTATAATTCTATATCGATTACACCATTCCTGTCCCGATGAAATCACGATCGGTATCGTTATATTTAAGGTAGAGCATTGCATTTTTGCACTGGTATTGCTATTACTCCTAGGATGTTTGGCAAATGTTGTATATCGGACCAAGATTTGGTATAGCTCCCATATAATGGCACCGCCCAATTTTTTGATTTACGAGTATTTTCCATCTGAAAACACTGTAATCTGGCAAATTGGGTTTTCTGAAGCTGGAATATATTTGCTCAGGTCCATATTTTGACATAGTCTCATATAAAGGCCCTGTTCACCTTTCGATATTTATAGGGTTTTCGACGCATTTACTTGACAAAATAAATACTTATCCCCAGAAAATTTGCAATGTCAAAATTTGTAAACACATAAATTATGCGGAACCCCTTATTTTTTCATATTTTAAGGGCCCCCTTTCGGTTTCAGAAATTCGATTTTTCTACCCTCTGCCTTATGGCTAATGGGGTTATATACTCTTTAATACAACAAAAATGTGCCTTATCAAAATTATGGTTTTAGACCCCACATTTCTTTGGCCCAAATCCGTTTCAGACAATTTGAAGTTGATTTACAAATGTTCATAGGTAACCGATTTCATCCGAACTTTGCACATCGTAATATTTCTTCTAAACTTAGTTCAAGTTCGAAGATGCAGAATATCGGTAAACTCCTTCTGGTACCTTCCCTACAAAAAAGTCAAAATATTGTTGAAATTTATTCTATAATATCATGCGAACCGACTATCCGATTTCACCCAAACTTTGCACAACCTATTATCTTTGCCCTGCCTAAATCATGTCCGAAGATGGGACCCATTGGTCCTCTCTTACTTATGAGTAGATCAAGTTTGCAGAAAATATAAGTCCAAGATATTTCAAATAGATCCTCCATTAGACGTGTTTGCCATACAAAGGATATATTCAAAGCCCTATCCGCATTTTTTCCAACGAAGTACACGTGGCTCGCATTTCAGAGAATTAGAGACATTGTGGTACCGACATTTGTAATATTGGTCCATTAGATATACCTCCAACTTATTCGGTTTCTATAAGATAGAATAATTTGCTATTACCCTGGCATTTGTCAATATCGATCCACACCAGTTCAAATGTGTTTTCAGGGTCTGAGATTAATTCAAAATTCTTAACAAATACTTTCGATAGTTGTTTTTCCTTATTTTCGTAATTATAAAACTTTTTTTAATAACTAAATTGTGAAAAACTCCTAAGCAATACAATTTTCATATTTATGAGCTAGCATAACAAATTAACTGGCGGAAGGGTGTCTGGGAATGTGACCGCATGTTAGTTAAAATTGGTGTACGAAATTTGTTAAACTTTTAATAGGCCTTAAAATATCTTAATTAATAAAAATTGTTTTCCAAAGTGTTGTTGTTGTTCACAACTACGAAAAATTGGTTTCAGCTGTGCGGTTATGACGCGTGTTCTACCTTCAAGACCTCAAGAATACACGGCACACACAAAGGTAGTAATAGCAGTTTGTCTACTGTGAAATGTCCTTGTGGTTAGCTGCTATTTTGTTTTTGTGTTCCTTTTATAGGTATTGTAGTATATCCTATCTGTGTTTGTAAATCAGACCATTGTCCAGGACAATGTGACCAAAACGATTAAAGGTATTTAGAGCAGAGATTAATGTCTGTGTGCGTCTGTCATTGTAAACATTGTATCATTGTTTATTAAACACAGGACATTGTTGTTGTTTTAAGGAAGTGCATTTTGTCCTTTGGCATTTTGGTGTAATCATAAGCCGATTGAGCAAATTTACATGATTTATCTCGGTTATCCAAAAGAAGTGGAAAACGTGAAAGGTAGATCTTGAGAAATTTTAGTGAAATGGGAAATAAACCAACGATGTAGATCATCTGGAGGAAGTTGGCAATTAGTTTGTCTATTAACTTCAATTGAGGGACGGGGAGAAATCGAACATTCTGATAATGAGGTAGTAGACTCGTAAATCGAATTTGTGATATCTCTCCCATTTAATCTTTAACTTCCCGCTTGTATCAAACGGGCGATTTAAAGATGATCATTTTAAATACATAAAATCGATAGGAGCAAAACAGAAAACGAAATACAAAATTACAGACAATTGTTGGTTGGAAACTTGGCATACGACCTTGAACATACTGAAAAAAGGGGGCGTTACTTTTGTATGGTGTCTATTAGAAACGAGGACTTATTTTGAAAATGTTCTGAATGCCAAATTACAGCAACCACATAATACTAAAATATAGTCTCTTCGTATAAATAATGCGACTGAGACCAAAAAACGACTGTATCTATATAAAGGGGTAGTTAGGAAGATTTGTCACCCACAAACGTCGAAAAACGTTCTCCACCTAATGCGGTAAAATGACGTTTATCCAGTCCGAACACCCAAAAACAAAAATATCCTGAAAGGCAAAGTCTGAAGTGTGGCGGGCAGATTATTCATTTGAGATGCAGAAATTGATGTAAGGCACTCCCTCCATTCCTAATTCAGTACTCTGTGCAAAATTTTGTCTCAATTGGAGCACTTTTGGGAGTTTGGTGCAGCATTTACATAAAATCGGACGAAACTATATATAGGAGCTATATATAAATATGATAAACATGTACGGACGGTTCAAAAGTTATCTCGATTTCTTTTGCCTGTTACAAACATTTGCATAAAGACTTCCATAATCCTGCACCCAAAAAGTAATCTTTATCCCGAATTTCAGGAGTCAAACTGCATCCGTTTCCACAAATCCAAATTGTAATAATAAATATCAGGATCCCAGGTCTATCCGTTCATCCAAATCCAAATTGTTCCAAATGTAGTGTCATTTGGAACTTTTCATACCCATAAATAACTACGAATTTCATGATTCAACCTCCATACATCGAAATTGCACCAAATCTAGTTAAATTTAAAACTGTTCGTAACCATAAGTACGAATTTTCAAAACTACCTCATTTTTACACTTCCACAGTAATTTAAATTCCTAATTTCAGGATCTCTACCATATTTAGTACCATCTAATACTTTTCGTACCATTACGTACGAATTTTCCTAAACTATCTCAATCCTACACTTATTTTAATTCACAATTTGAAGACTCCAGCTTGTACCAAATTTAGTACCTTTCGTATATATAAGTATCTCAATCTTGTACTCCAATAGTAATCCTTATTCCTATTTTCAGGATTCCATCTGTATGCGCTCATCTAAATGCAAATAGCACCAAATTTAGTACTTTTTATACACACAAGTACGAATTTCTAAAACGATTAAACTCCTGCGCAGCCTAATTAAATCTGAGTTTTTACTAGGTAAAATTAAATTTAATGTACAGTTACGTTGTACCGGAAAATACATACCCCTTAATTTTATATTAGCAAAATCGAATTACGAATTAAGTAATCCTCTTCGATTTTTATGTGAAGAATACAACAAATTATATAATAGTATATAATTATCTGAACCTCTCCATGCCATTAAAAACTGTATCTTACGTTTAAAGTGTGTAGCTAACAACTGTTGCCAGGCGTATATCTTCAATTAGTTGTATTTATTTTATTGGTGTGTTGTGATTATCTATTGCCGTAAATTGTTAGTGTTTATCGGGCTGAGATTTTACTGTAGCTGGTTTTCCCAATCTACTAACGCCTATATTCCGGAAGATGAAGTGTGCGCGCTCCCTAAGTTAAGGGAAGGTGGCTCTCTCGTTCGACAGGAGCGGGAAAGTGTTGCGATGGGAACGATCGAATAAAAAAAATTGTCATACATCAACACCACTTTCCAACCTGTATCCAATATAAAATATCAAGATTCTAGATATATTCGTTTAATACTTTTCGTACTCTTATAGGTCGAATTTCCAGAAACCTTTTTGTACATCGTTTTAAGTTTCCATGCGTGACCCACATTCCAAATTTCAGAATTCTAGCCCTTCCACCTTGCCTAATACAAAGGGTACAATATTTAGTACATTTTAGCATTTTTCGTACTCTTCTAGTTCGACTTTCCAAAAACCCAGCCTAATCTCACGCCTACACACCAACAACAACCCACACTCAAAACTGCAAGCTTCTAGCTTCAGCCGTTTCGTCTGACGATGATCTGTCTGTCACTCACTCACTTATATACTAAGACATGACAAATGTGGATATAACTGAACATACAAAAAATACCCAATCATTATATAATGGTTGTAGCTTTTATGTTTTTGTGTGTGTGTTTTTAAAGAAGTTTTATACTCTCCTAAAACAAGGAATGCAAAGTAGCACCTGTTGTAAATACTCTTAGGAACAGCAATGTCAGTCGCTCCTTTTGTAAATACTCTTAAGAATCCAAAATACCTAATATTGGGCGGGGGCTATATCAAAACAGGGTTTACATTGATAATTCTCTGCAAATGTGTTCAACACCCTTCAAATAGCGGGAGTGCATATTTACAGTCCCTTATGTTGGAAATAGGCTCTCTTGAAGCCGGCGATAGATAAAGTACATGTTTCATAAAGAGCCTAGGAAACCAATTTCCTTCAACCTTCAAAAATTAATTCACGTTCGTTCTGTGAACTGATGTTCTTCAGTAGAGTATCGTGTGCGAGCTGTGGTGAAATATATTTTCACACAAATCCAAATTGTACTAATTATAGTTCGATTTAGTACTTTTCGTAAATATAAGTAAAAAAGTTCCAAAACTACGTGCATATCCCAATCCTACACTCCGACGTAATGTTAATTTCAAACTTCACGATTCCAAATATATAGCACACTTCGTACAGGCTTTCAAAACCACCTCCTTAAATAGACCCTACATCTCATCCCTATTTCGCATTCCAATGCTACGAAATTGTACCAAATTTAGTACATTTTAGTACTTTTCGCATACTTATAGTTCGAACGTCCAAAAAAATCTATGCTATTTTTATTGTACGTTCCGTCAGTGACCCTCATTTAAAATTTAGTACATTTAGTACTTTTCTTACCGTTCTAGTACGAATTTCCTTGTCGGTCACCTTTGGACCAAGAGTGACCCTCACCCAAAATTTCAAGATTCTATCTTCATCCGTTAAGTCAGTCAGTCAATCACTTTACTCTTTTATTAGTATAAATGCTAAGTTTGAATATAATTAGATATTCCGTTCGCTTAATATGAGATTTACTAAGTTTTATCCTTTATAAGCGGGGGTACCAGAAGTAGTGGACCGGTTAACCCTATATGTTTTATTGTTAAGAAAGTACAGGTCATATTTAATATTATTTATCAATTATCCGCGGCTCATTCATGAGGCCCAATGACGAACCCTGAATTTGGCGATAGATAAAGTACATGTTTCATAAAGAGCCTAGGAAACCAATTTCCTTCAACCTTCAAAAATTAATTCACGTTCGTTCTGTGAACTGATGTTCTTCAGTAGAGTATCGTGTGCGAGCTGTGGTGAAATATATTTTCTATCAAAATTAAATCGAACACAAATTCACCATATTTCTAGTAGTTATGTGTAATAAATGTAGCATACTTTTAGGCTTATCGGTTAAGCATAAATTTCTCATGTAAAAATGAAAACCCCTCTTTAATAACAATACTTATATTAAAAATAAATCTCGTATATATTAAACAGCAAATAAACAAATGTGTTTATATTAATATTTATTTTTAAATCTTTAAGAAAGAACGAACACATTTTATTGAAGAAGAGAAGGTGAAGTTTTTATTTTTAAACAAATGTACATTTAATGAATATCATATACCCTTCAAACAAACCAATAACAATATTATTAATACATCTATAAAAATGTCTGTAAAGTATTAAAAATAACCTTGAAATATGTATGTACGTGTAATAAATTATCAGTACATTAATACGAGGAAATTGTTGGTATCATCATAACCTTTAATAAAAAAATTGCAACATTTTATTTCACTACAATATGTGTATGGGTGCAATTATCGATAATTATAGTCTGCAGTTCCAGATATTACATGGATGTGTCTGTCCATTGAATTGTAGACATTAGAAGCGTAAAACAAATATTATTAGAAGTTACAGTAAACCGTTACAAATGAATATTATAAAAGGGCGTTTATAGTGATATATATATATATAACAAGTAAATATATACAACAAATAAAAATGTCACTCAGTGCTGCCGATAGATAGACATATGGTATGTTCCCGTACTGCAAGAATCTACTATTTTTTACTCCGATAACACTTTTTTTCTTATGATATCGAAGAAAATAGTAAAATCAAATAAATTTGTATATTTTCCAAATTGTTGATATGTTGTGAAGGGAGGTACCAGAGACGATGGACCTCTATAGCCTACATAGTTGCACTTAATCTATATTTAGTTATATAGTTACAGTAGTTTTTTTTATTGTCCACAACTATAATTGCACAATTACCTTGTTGACGAATTTTGTGGACTGTTTACTACTTTCCAATTACTACAAAATATCCATTTAATTGCCTTTAATTCGGTATTCCCCATAGGGTAAGAAACTTTCCTCATAGTTTTCGGTATAGGCTTTACAAAATGGAACCGCTTAATTTTTACTTCACCATGTCATACTGTGTTTTATTTAAGGAAAAGTTCACAACCTATAGCGAAGTAGCACTATATTCGAATTTCGTTTTAAGTCCTTTAATGGACTATAACTGAATTCTGATCCGTCAAGAACTATACACAACGTATGTATTTTTTTAATTAAAAATAAGTTTATTAAAAACATATACATGTATATATATGTATATAGTGCACCCAATTTTTGCAAGTGAATTTAGAAATTCTTTACATTTGTTAATGTTGCCAGAAATCTAAATACCATGCCAGTTTAAAATATAAAAAAAGAAAGTGGCCTGCCTATATAAACTTTTTTCTATGAAAAATTAGTCACTAAATAGTACTGTTTTCGCTTACATCCGTTTTTGGCCTTTAAGCGTAATTGACTATAAGCGAAAAGTCCTCAGAAAAACTAAGCAATATACATATTAATTTCGGCCATAAGTTAAATTTGAGTACAATTTAGTACCAAATTTCATAATTCGAGTTCTAAAGGATCACCCACATTATTTCCATAAGTATCCACCTCAACCATCTAACAAACTTCCTGCATGCCCCGAACCTACACCCCCACAATTATTCCAAATTCAAATATCAGAATTTCAACTCTATTGGTTCACACACAATTTAAATTGTACCAAATTTAGTACACAGTAGTACCAATTTCCAAAACTTCCTACATACCCCAATCCTACACACCCACAGCGATCCTAAATCCAAGTTTCAGAATTCCAATCTATCGGTTCACCCATAATTCAAATTGTACCAAATTTAGTACACAGTAGTACCAATTTCCAAAATTTCCTACATACACCAATCCAACACCTTCACTGTGATCTTAAATCAAAATTTCAGGATTTCAACTCAATCGCTTCAACCACAATTTAAATTGTACCAAATTTAGTACACATTAGCACAAATTTCTAAAACTTCCTACATATCTCAATCTCACACCCCAACAGTAATCCTGACTCCAAATTTCATGTTTCTAGCTCTATTGGTTCACACAAATCCAAATTGTACCAATTATAGTTCGATTTAGTACTTTTCGTAAATATAAGTAAAAAAGTTCCAAAACTACGTGCATATCCCAATCCTACACTCCGACGTAATGTTAATTTCAAACTTCACGATTCCAAATATATAGCACACTTCGTACAGGCTTTCAAAACCACCTCCTTAAATAGACCCTACATCTCATCCCTATTTCGCATTCCAATGCTACGAAATTGTACCAAATTTAGTACATTTTAGTACTTTTCGCATACTTATAGTTCGAACGTCCAAAAAAATCTATGCTATTTTTATTGTACGTTCCGTCAGTGACCCTCATTTAAAATTTAGTACATTTAGTACTTTTCTTACCGTTCTAGTACGAATTTCCTTGTCGGTCACCTTTGGACCAAGAGTGACCCTCACCCAAAATTTCAAGATTCTATCTTCATCCGTTAAGTCAGTCAGTCAATCACTTTACTCTTTTATTAGTATAAATGCTAAGTTTGAATATAATTAGATATTCCGTTCGCTTAATATGAGATTTACTAAGTTTTATCCTTTATAAGCGGGGGTACCAGAAGTAGTGGACCGGTTAACCCTATATGTTTTATTGTTAAGAAAGTACAGGTCATATTTAATATTATTTATCAATTATCCGCGGCTCATTCATGAGGCCCAATGACGAACCCTGAATTTGGCGAGAATCGATTCGAATTTGTTACAGTCCCCATATATTTTGTTCTTCGATTTCAAAAAATCACTTTTACGACCCGATATTTTGTATGGGCCACTAGAAACGTGTTATGACTTTTTACTCAAATTTACACGCTATTTTATTTATTCTCAACAAAAATATACGAGGATAAGCATTCGGTGACTTTCGATGTTACATTTGAAAGATTTTGTTTTTTTTTTTGTGTTGTTACTGAATATTGAATATATCGGTCCAAATATTGGTAGAGCACCTTTTAAGGTATACCCCGATATTGTCACTATTTTGAACTTTTTAAATACATAATAATTTAACGCCTTTGTAGTAAATTGTCTGACTAGTGTTTTTGAACGGAAACATGTTTATAGTAAATAGTTTCAAGCGTCGTTAAAGTATGTTCTGGAACGGAGCTATATATGGACTTTTCCAATACCCGTTTTTTGATGTCTTTCCACGATTGGCATTTTAAAGATTATAGCCGCATCTTCCGCCAAACTGACTGTAAATTGGCATTCTGGATCACTGGCGAATAACAAACCTTTTGCAGTTTATTTTCATTATTGGCCTGTTTTTTAATAGCCCCCATAAAATGTGCAGCACGTTGAAGTTCCTAACATATCTCGATCCGCCGAATTTAACGCCTTTTTAGTAAGTTGTCTGACTAGTGTTTTTGAACGGAAACATGTTTATGAACGGAAACATGGCGTAGGGGATGATAGATACCAAGCAACGGCTCTGAATGGCTTTAACATGGCGAAGCCCAGGCTTATCTTGGTCCCTCTTTCATCTCAATTGTGGACACTGACCTCCCCGCGGTGCCACCTTGGGACCTATTCTCATCACCCGATGAAATAGTGAGCTAACATGTGCCGCGAGTTCACCCATAAGAACTATAAAAAAATGGGTTGAGGCGTCGGGTTAGTTGCCCACTCTCGGAAAACCCAACCTACTATGAAAAAGCAAAGAAAAAGAAAACCATACCCCCCTAATGTTGACGACCCCCGCAAACGTATAAAGGACCACGATCTGCGAATCTGCACTTGGAATGTGCGCACGTTGTACAGAACAGGGGCAGTGTTCGCTTTGGCGGATATACTCAAGAAGTACAAAGCCAATATTATTGCCTTACAGGAAATGCGATGGAAAGGGACAGGCGTAAGTAAATCAGACGATTACGCCCTGTATTATAGCTGCCATGAAACGAGACATGAATTTGGCTGCGGATTTATGGTTAACAGGAGAATAAAAGACCTTGTCTCCAGATTCACTCCAGTAGATGAGCGAATTGCTATAATTCGTATAAAAGCGAAGTTCTTTTACATCAGTCTAATTTGCGCCCATGCTCCGACCGAAGAAAAAGATGAACAGACCAAAGACATATTTTACGAGCGCCTAGAAACAGCATATGACCGTTGCCCTGGTCACGACATTAAAATTCTGCTAGGAGATTTTAATGCAAAAATCGGAAGGGAAAATATCTTTGGCCCCACCGTCGGAAAATTCAGCCTTCATGAAGAAACATCCGACAACGGCATGAGGTTGATTGACTTCGCGGCAGCAAAAAACATGGTAGTTAGCAGCACCAGATTCAAGCATCTCGATATACACAAGGCCACCTGGCTTTCTCCTGATCAAGTAACGAGAAATCAAATTGATCATGTTGTGATAGACGGAAGGCATTCATCCAGTGTTTTAGACGTCCGATCGATCCGAGGAGCGAATATCGATTCGGACCATTACCTTGTGGCAGCCAAGGTACGCACCCGTCTTAATGTTGCAGCAAAGGTGCGATCTAATACAACACGGAAACTCGACGTCGAAAAGCTGCAAACACAACAGGTAGCCGAGGCCTACTCCGCTCAACTTACCCATCTGCTTGAAGAAAGCACTTCTTGTCCCGATAATAGTATAGAAGCACAATGGCAAAGAATTGCCCACTCCCTACAAACTGCAGCAAAAAGAACAATTGGGTACCAAAAACCACCACCAAGAAACCCATGGTACGATCAGGAGTGTCGTAATGCTACTGATGTGAAAAACGCAACGTATAGGGCAACCCTGCAAACAGTAGCAACACGTAACGTGATGGAGAATTATCGGGAGAAAAGGAGAGAGGAGAAACGTGTTTTCAGAAAAAAGAAGAAAGAACAAGAAAAACGTGAGCGTGAGCAAATCGAGATGTACAGGAGTCAGAATGAAGTCCGGAAATTTTACCAACGAGTAAAACACCAAACCGAAGGCTTTGGTGCAGGCACATCCTCCTGTAGAGATGAAGAAGGAAACCTGGTGACAGATACAGACAGCCTGTTGAGGATCTGGAAGGAGCATTTCGAAAAGCTACTAGTATCAAATAGTGGCGATGAAGAGATGATGGTGTAGAGTGTATATCACCTAGCCAAGATGAGGTCATAAAAGCAATTAATCGGCTCAAGAACAACAAAGCAGCAGGAGCCGATGGGTTACCAGCCGAACTATTCAAGACTGGTGGCCAGATGCTGGTCAGGAGCATGCACCAGCTGATTAACACAATTTGGCTAGATGAATGCATGCCCAATGATTGGAACCTCAGCATCCTGTGTCCCGTGCACAAAAAAGGAGACAAGACGATATGTGCCAACTATAGAGGAATAAGTCTCCTTCCCATCGCATATAAAGTGCTATCCAGTGTGCTGTGTGAACGATTGAAGCCAATGGTCAATCATCAACGCGCAAGACGTCCAGTAGACTCGGACCAACTGTGGAACTTGAGAACTACAGCTTCGAGGTAGTTAAAGACTTTATATACCTTGGTACCGCCATAAATAAAACGAATAATATCAGTTTTGAAATTTGGAGAAGGATTGTGATGGCCAACAGATGCTACTATGGTCTATGTAAGCAGTTTAGAAACAAGGCCACCTCTCGCCAGACCAAACTCACACTTTACAAGACGCTGATACTACCCGTGCTATTATATGGATCAGAAGCATGGGTACTTGCGCAAGCAGATGAGGCAGCGCTTGGGGTGTTTGAGAGAAAAATTCTCCGAAAGATCTACGGGCCGATCTGCGTCGATGGTGAATATCGGCGTCGAATGAACCACGAGCTCTACAATTTATACGCGGACATCGACATAGTCAGTCGTATTGAGCTGCAGCGACTACGGTGGCTAGGCCATGTTGTGCGGATGAATGAAGATGCCCCAGCTCAAAAGGCATATAAAAATGAGCCTACTGATGGTTCCCGTAGAAGGGGAAGGCCACGAATTAGATGGAAAGACCAAGTAGAAAACAACATCTTGGAACGTGGTCTTCCAAATTGGTGGACTTGCGCACAAGACCGAAGCGCTTGGAAATCTTTTTTAAGCTCGGCTTGTGGAACAACCGTTCTGTAACAAGCCAGCTAAGTAAGTAAGTACATGTTTGTAGTAAATAGTTTAAAGCGTCGTTAAAGTATGTTCTGGAACGGAGCTATATATGGACTTTTCCAATACCCCATGGTATAATAAAAGAAGGTAACAGCAAGTGTTGTTGTACAAAAAACGATACAACAACCACATGGAAATTTGTTGTTGTAAGTTCTACTAGTGTCAACTCATTTGACAGAAAAATGTAAACAAACAAACAAATTATCATCAAATTATTTTTATTTTGAAAATGAAATATTTTCGAATCCTCAAAATAAAAATTGAAAAACATGAATAAAAATCTATCAAATTTATATTTCTATCGCTTCCACATCATTCCTATACTTGAGTCATTGCCATATATATGTGTAACACATATGAAAATGCTGGGAATAGCGAGTTATTCCTTGAAGAAAGATTTGCTTCCTCAAACTTTCAGCAGGAGTAAATTGGATACAGATTGAGTAAATTGGATACAATCATATGGTTTCAAACTTTTTTCTTTGAGAGCACATTTAATAAAGAACAATTTCAAATTGTATGCGTTCCCAATTTTCCTGTTGGGTGATTTTTAAAAACATAATTTGTCAATTTCATATTGACACTAGTATTACGTTGGAATCAAATCAGCTGGGATTTGCTGTTACCTTTTATAATTGTACCATGCCAATACCCGTAAAAATCTATTTTAACACTTTTCATTTATTAATTTGAAAATTCCAAAAAATCAAAATCCATAAAATTGTTATCAAATAATGGCATGTTGTAAAAATCCGCTTGACAAAGACCGTGAATTTCGTCCAAATTACGCATTCAAGGCATTGAGTGAAAAATTCTACGCTCGTCATGATAATATCGATTTGGTTAGTAGTCAACTAACACGTTTTCCGCATTTTGAGGAGGAAATCGAGAAGCGCATGAATTATGATGCCCGCAAGCGTTATTATGCTCCTGTGACGGAAAATCAAACTTACTGATGGTTACTGATGGTTGGAATATTTGGCAGAAAAATATACCGGTCTGGATCGTGAGATATTTATGCATCAACTGTCATGCGATGAGGTTATGCAGGTGGAGAAACAAATTGCCATCGATGTTATTCGTGAAAAACAATTGATGAAATTGTGAAAAATAAATTATAGAACATGGACTATACATATAACTTTTTTAGAACTGGCGACGATGTATTGACTTATGGTTATAATATATACCGAAGCTTTAACATCTTACGATTGATTGTGTTTTATTTTTTAGACAAAAAAAAAGTCACTAATCTTGTTTAATATAGGCGACATATTCCCGAGACAGTTTCTAACCTAACTCATCAGTTAATACCAAGGCACCGCAGGTCTGGAACCATTTGAAAAATTAATTGATTTGAACGTGGCCACTTTCTTGGATGAGAAGCAGATTCCATATAAAACTCCATACATTCTACAGGTTAGGCACTCGGTTGTAATTCAACTCCGCACCGAGCCAAAACACTACCCGAGAGTTGTTTTCACGACAGGTCTACGATCCGAAACGACCCAAGTCTTTCTCGGCCAACGTCTGTCACCTCAGGCCATTGTGTAAAAGCAATAGGGCTGCTACAACAACAGCAACAACTACCCGAGAGTTGGGAATAAACCACGTCCAGCACGATGACCCCGAAGGACCAACACCAACTTACCAGGCTAGATTCGTGGAACTACGAGGCTCTTGACGAATCGAAAACTTTCGATTAAGTTCGTAGCCTAAACTGTTCTCAGGAGATCTCCAAACAATTCGTTTGATCTCCAAACAATTCGCAACTGGTCACATACGACTATAATCTCTGTCCAGCTTCATAGTTACTACCACTAAAACTAATAGTTGATTTCATGGAAAGGGGATAAAAAGCCTGCTAATTCGGTAATGGTCGCCCAGAGACAATAATTTTCTAGTTTTCGCAGCCGAAGCTACAAATAGTTGCAGGCTCTCCACAATGAAGTAACCATTAAAGGTAGATGAGAAATAGAGGCGAAAAAACAACAATACGCCACCTAATGATCGTACCAAAACCCAACATAATTCGGGAATGGTAACCGTACTACTTCGAACCGAGGTCTGGAGCTAATAATACCAATGGCGTGCCCTCTCACAATGGCGTGCCCTCCCACAAAGACTTAACAAAGTACACAACAAAAGGCCAGAATGTTCTCACGAACATTCCACCATAAATATGTCTTCCCAGAAAGCTCACGCACAACCACACAGGACAGTGACCATAACCGTTTTAGGAGCGAGACACGACGCTAGAATACACTCTCCTAAAAATGTCTACTAACAAATCCTTCTTCATTTGAATGATCGATTAAAGCCTCAACTTTACTTTCGCCGTCAGTGTGATCCATCGCATTCAAAAGATTTATTAACTAGATCAACTTTAGCCAATCCGACAACATGACCCAGACAACGTAATCACAATTCACGTATAATTTTAACGTTATCAATGCCGGCGAAAAGCTGTGATTCATGCGACATCGTCAACACTTCTTTGGTCTGATAGATTAACGGCAGAAATAATCTCTATTTTCGCAATTGCCACGCGTCTGAGCTGTACAAGAAGTGTCAGCATTTTATAGAGAATGAACTTTGTCTGGCTAGACATGATTTTGTTTTTCAACAACTTTTACTCAGTCCAAAGTAGCATCTATTGACCAATATTTTTTTTAGGTTTGTTTACTATTTTGTTTTGAATGCGATTCCGGGTTGTCTCATCGCATTATTTCGCAAAGTTGTAGTGCATATGCATGTGCTTACGATTACTTTTCGAAGGTCAAACACTCTCCGGTTGTGTTCGAAACATTGGATAATCTTCAAATATGAAAAGGCTGAAGTTTCGAAGTTTTGAATATAAGCATGTATTTGTGATCCAGATAAGGCTGGATTTGAAGAATTTCTTACAAGCTAAAATTCTTAATTTTAGTTCGGCCCGCCCGATCTCAACGACTTTTCCATTTAATGTCGTCAAAGAAAAAGTCGTTATGTTCGGATGAGTTAAACTTCTTATAAATCGATCGAACCTTTATATGGATGTTACGTCATGCGGCTAAGAACTTCAGCATTCCGAAAATATAGCGCATATATAAAACCATTCCAACTATCTAGCTGGAATGTCAAATTAGTACCACTTCGGGTTAAAATGCAACGTTAACCATTGAAAAATGAATCTATATTGAAAATAGTTTGCAGATTAGTTTTTAGCCCCATAGAAGCATGGATGCTAAATGAATGCTTACTTAACATTTCAAAAGTAGGTCGGGGCCTTTATATTGCCAAGTATAAATGTCAAATATTGACCCTTCAGTTAAAAAATGGGCCTGATACCTTCAAAATAGACTCCAACATAAAGTTGATAGAATAAATAAAAGCGTTGTGAAAATCGTATAAGAAGTTCACGAAAATGGTTTCCGACCCTATAAAGTATATATATCGTTGATCAGCGTAAAATCCTCCATATCCGTCTGTCTGTCTTTTGTAATCACTCTATCCTCTAATCGAATAGAGGTAGGTCGTCAAAATTTTGCATAGAGTCGTCTTTTGTCTGCAGGCAGTCCACGTTTAGGCATATCTCCCATATTGGTTTCCTATTGGGTATCCAATTTCTCCACTAAAAATTATAAATATATGTCCATATTCTGTACTCGAAGGTATAAAATTATAAGACGATTTAGCCATCTCTTGTAATCAGTCTACCTTCAGAAGATATCGAGATAAAAAACTAGAATTCAGCGTGTAGGAAGGTAATGTGATAGTTTTTGGTTCGAAATTGAGCTATATCAGTCCTCAATTAAGCATAAAACCTCATATAATGATAACTCCAACTGTTCGGTAATTCCTGCACGATGTAATCAATATTGATCCCGCTTTAAGTACAGCCTCCATAAACCTACACATACAAATTTTGCCCTCATATAACTTTTTCCTCTAAATTGCTGTATTTTGGGGATTTTATACACATGTTCCACCCTACAATCTGTCGTCAAAATCGGTCCACATTTTGGGATTTTGCGATTTTAAGAAAAATCTCTATTAAACTTGCTGAAATTTGTATTCGGTGTACATTATAATTAACAACAACAATTGTTGGTATAGGTATACTTTTCATTTCAAGTAAATATCAGTATACCTTTGGTGGAGGTCATCCAATGTTCGACCCAGCCGAGCTCAACGCCTTTTTCACTTTTAATATGTTTTTATTTTCAAATTTTAATTTATTTCACCACGCGTTTCTATGAACGGTTTGACCGTCTGCATGGAGATGTTGCCTATAGACACAATCTTCGGATATACTGTAGGTTTAGTAAAAATATTACGATGTGTAGGATCAAATATATACCCCATTCGCATCGTATCAAATTTAAATGTTTGTCCCTTCAGAAATAGAGGATTTATAGGTACCATCTTCAGGCTTGATCTAAGTTTGGTAATAATACAGTATGCAAAGTTTGGATAAAATCAGTAATTATATTACGAACCTGACAGCAAGGCGAACAGACGGGCAAATGGGATTTGAAACCAATATTTTGATTAGGTATACTTTTTCCCGCAGGAATATCTAATTAGCCCTAAGACTGAGGGTATAATAACATGTTGCATTGTATTCATATACAAATTGTCTACCGAAGAAATGTTGTCTTGATAAAATTTGGCACGTTTCTCTTTAACAAAAATATCTGTAATTTTACATTTGGGATTGTTGTCAGAAAATATCCCTACCAAAAGTTATCAATATCTGCCCCAATTCGGGGCATAATATATTTATGAAATATGGATCTATATTTGTAATATGGATCGCAAACCAAGCTCCTATATTTTGGTATTACGATGTGTAATTTAGTATTCATGGATTTTTGTGAGTAAATAAATTACGCACAGAACATGTTCAATATTAATGATTTTACCTATTCCGCATGCAAGGGTTATGTGCCATTTCCGGTATGTTCATTGTCCTAGCCCAATGTACCATGACATAATCACCATATAAAAGTTAAGATCGATTTTAGGTATTTTGAATGTCCACATCATGGCGGAGTATATTAAAAGTTTAGCACAGTCAAAGTTATGGGCTTTTTTCTGATAAAATGCAGACATGGATGGTCTAACAATCAAACAAGCTAAATCTTAGCCGAACTACCAACCAAATCGCTTTTGTCTGCGAAAGTTAATAATTCGTCAAAATTTTTTTTATGTATGTACTTAAATAACGAAAGCTGTGTTCAATTGTATTTAACTATTTTTTTGTTTTACATTAGTTTTACTCACGCAAATTTATATTCCTTGACCTTAACCTTGCACTTAAATTATAGTATATTTACCCCTAGTAGAAAAACTATTGAGAATTTTGGAGTTTGGAAAATGTGTATCTTTATTATGAAATTATTGTGAATTCCCATGACATTTACATTTCCCAATACTACAAGTATTGGTAACTACAAATTAAAACATCCCATCCCTGCCTACCAATAAGAACCTTTATTCCAATGCGACCAAGAAAAACCACAAAACAAATTCCCTTTGAGATTGTTTAAGCATTTATCAATTTTTAATAAAAGAATTTGTTTAAAAACTCACTCACTCACACCCACAAAATAAACAAGAACAACAACAACAAAACTATTCATTAGTTAATATTTTTAAACAATAAAGAGAGTGATGGTTTGCCGTCAAGAGACTCAAACTAAGAGCATTCCAGTAATGCTTTCTCTATAGAATTGTGTTTCAACGCCAAACGGTAATTCTGGCCGACAGACTAACTAACAATCAGTCCGCCAACAAGTAAATAAATAAAAACTAAACTTGATTCTTTCGAATGCCTTCAGTTGAGTTCGAATTCTTGTAGCGTTCGGTTGTCGCAGGCGGAAAATTGAAAACAAAACAGAATAGAACACAAATCTCTGAAGAGATATTTAACCCAATTTTCGTTGTATTTAACTGAAATAAATAAAAAACTAAAAACAAATATTTGTCAACTTAAGACAAATTTTGAAAAACCAACATTAAAAAAAGTATTGAAAGTTAATTAACTATATCAACAACAAAAATGAGCTGTGATCAATATTTAACATTTAATAATGGCATTAAAATGCCGGCTTTGGGCTACGGCACTTGGCAAGTAAGTATTACTTTTATTTTGATATTTATATAAATAAGTGTGTTTGTCTGGGCTCAGATTTATCTCAAATAAAGTTAATGACGAATTACGAAAGAGGGAACAATGAGATTTTTGTGCTGAGTATTTTATGTGTCAATTATTATATTACAGCCAATTATTTGGAATCTTTGAATTTTCAAGCTATTTTCTTCATAGAAATTTGAATTGTCAATTTACATTATGAACATTTTTGGGATGGAAAATTTCTTATGGGGACGGAGGACCTTGGCGAGTATATTAAGAACCCAGAAAGACAAATTCGTCACAGAACAAGTTATTTATTTTGAAAATGGTTTAAGTCCATTTTTGGTTCTTATACAAATATTGGTTTTCTAGAAAAGTTTACAAAACTTTGTTTAAGGGCACAACGTCACAAGCAAATTTAATACCGCTTGACAATATTTTTGAAACAATCCATCCAAACCATTAAATATCTCAATATAATAAAAAATGGACTTAAACCATTTTCAAAACAAACGATTCAGTTTCTGAGCTTTACATCTTTGTTTATAGCTATTACAGGTTAGTTTTGAATAAGGAATATTTCCAGCTCCATATATTCTACAAAAATGTTGCTCATAAAATTTTTCTAAAGAAAACAAAATCCTTTTTCCACTTTTACCTTATTCTAACTAAAAATGTGACGAACGCCTTCAGAAATTTCCAAAATCATGTATCAGACATGAAAAATGTAAATAATTTGGGAGATTTAGGGCTTCTCTTCCCGCACTAGAATTTTTCAAGCTTTACATTTCGATAAAAAAATAAAACAAGTAAAAACGTCGTTAATATGACCGCGTCGAACTTTTTTTAACCTCCACCATTAGATGGACATTTAAAATGCCTGTAACTTAAAATGCCTGGGAACTTTATAGATGGCGATATATGCCATTCGATCGAAAAAACTCTCATAATCCAAAAATAATAGGCGGTACCATTAAACAATAAAAATCTTAGAAGTAATGACAATGTATGTCAAAAATTTCAAAGCCCTATCTTAAACGCACAGACAGACGAACAGGATAAAAGACATAGAATTTTTCTCTAATCAAGGATGTTAATATACTCATTATGTGACCTCCGGTGAATATTTAGACGTGTTACAAACGGAATGATGAATTTAATATTGGGAAAATAAAATTTAGGGGGCAGATCAAGATCAACAGGGAGAGCTTTATTGTACAAGTTTAGGTATAGTCCCCATACAACCATATATTTCTTCATATATTCCTTTTGCAGCACATCAAAATATGCACCGTATTTCTCATTTTTTTCTTTGTTACTTCTCTTGGGAGCGAAGAGTTTTCTTAAACCATCGCCATACAATGATCTTGTGTTAGTTAATCATTGTTTTTATTCCAGTTAAGTAGATTACTAATCTGATGTAGCCTGTCCTAGGTGATGGGTCTGTCATCTATTGTTGCCTGAAACAATGCTTCCATGGATTTGTTGGGCAGTGGATAAAGTTCCCGCGTACTTAGTTTTTTTAATTTTCACCTGTCATTCCTACTATGTGTTATCCTCATCTGTTACAGTTGATGCCAAAGTTGGATATTAGACTGTCAGGGGGCTTTGGATGCATTTTATCTCAAAAAGGATGTAATCTCATTTTTACAAACATTCTAACATCTCTTTGAATGACTTTCTTCTCCACCGGGACGCGAAACCGAGGTGGTATAGCTTCCATATATCGTCACACCTAATTTTCGTCAATTTAAAGATTTCCGACAATCAATAGGACTAACTGGAATTCAGGAGTTCCCTTTTTTATTAAATAATTATAAATATTATTTAGGTATAAGCCGATGAAGATCCGATAAAAATGTACCCCCAATTTTAGATTTTTTCAGAAGTTTTAAACAATTTTCCATAAATAATTTAGCAAATTAATATTTTTTGTATATTCCATATATAACCTTCCCTCCCGTATTACATAATATCGGAAGCGACATAAGAAAATCGAAATATATAACTACAGACACTCAATATTGGGATACGACCCTAAACACACCGAAAATGTAAATACATACAATGGAATTGACAATTTATACCCACTGCTCTGCGAATAACTTGTTCACCCACCAAGTTCCCACTTTGCTAATATAGTCAGCTCGATTGAAAACGAGCTTAGGATCATCAAAATACCTATAAAGGATTTGGAACATTTTTGGTAGGTCTGTATGGCACCCAATTCGAACCCTAAATATCCAATTCGAGTTAACGCGTTCAAATGTAAGGGGACTACCCGATTCTGGGACCAAACCCGATACATTTTGGTAGGGAGATTTTCCACCCAATGATAATCCAAAATGCTTGAAAAACAACATGTCCAACCTCCATAAAATATCGCAATTTGGAAGATACTAATAAAGATGGACCATTATTAATTTTTGATCGGAAAATGGGAACCAAAAAATACCAAATTATTTGGCAATTCGGTTGAAAAACGTGCCCTAAATTCCACAAAATACCGAATATTGGGACTACCGGTATGTGGGTGGAAATGTATATTTTATTTTCAATACAACACATCCTTGGAGTGGTAGCAATGTGGGTGCCACAGAAGGACATGACTTCCCATATAATTTTACACCCTCCACCATACCACTTTCAGACCCAGCTTGATCAATTGTGGAATCTGACAATTTTTTAAAAGAAGTTAGTATAAACATATGAATATGGGCTTGTTAATTACTTAATTTTTACTTAAAATAAAAATGAACTGAGAACAAACTAACATATGGCTCATGATTCAATTTTTCTACAAATGCATCAGCAAAAGTACTAATGGCTTCGGCTCTGAAAGTGATAAGGTGGCTAATTTGAAATTCTCTGAATTTTTGAAATATAGAAAAGAGTTTGCCACGCTCATAAATGGTGTTGGGTGTTCTAGCTATAAATCCACATAGAAAACATGTGTTTCAAGCAGCATACCTACACAATTCTTAACTACATACAAACGTATTAGTTTTTGTAATCACTTTTCCAAACAGTTATTTTTTTTATTTATGTGAAGTTTTTCCCCCGAAGATTTATGTTCAAACATAATAACAATAATACAAGTGTATTGTTCTCGTCGATCTTATCAATAAAGTGTGAATGACCATGACACTTTCTACATTCAAACTCCATTAATGGGATGTGGGCATTGATGCAACAGCATCCATAACCCTTCTACTCTTAATGGAGAAATTACCTGTTGGAAACATTCAAACACCGGCTATGAAGTTTAATAACCGGTTTTTTGATGCAAAGATGCTGTTGATCTAATAAATTGGGTCAAACAGACAGCAGAGAAGTGGGTGCACGATTAAAACACAAACACACCTGCATTATGTGATATCTGAGATTTTCAATTCTTACAATAACAAAACCGGTTTAAGAGAATGCTTCTAAATAACGAGATTGAATTACAATTGGAAATCGTGACGTGTTTAAGTTGCAGAGATGGGATGTCGGATGTTGTAAATAAATAACTAAAACGAATTAATGAAGGGGGAGAAAGGGATGCCACATAAATATATTTAGTTCGGTGGAATTTTTTAAGAAAAAAAAAATAATTTTAAAAAATCCACGTATTGATAATTACTTGATAGTTACAAAAAATTTACAAAAAATATTTTAAATAAATCCAAGCCTTAATATGTTAGGTTTTGAATCGTTTTATTGACTGACAAAACTATTTACAATACATATTTAATTCTAAGAAAAATTTCACAATATTATTTCAAAGCCTACTTAGGTCAAACACACAAAATATATAAAACATACATGTTGGAGTAGATTGCCAACAAGTTATTTAATACTCCTTCTCAACATGGATGTTCCATTACAATTAACATTAACTATTTTTAACATTTTCCATTTAAATTAACAAATTTAGAATTGCTTGATTGTACACTTCGGCGGAAGTTCGACCTCGCTTCTTCAACGGTCTGTGGTATGCTTTCGACTGTCATACGATTTAACATATTGTATACCTTTTTGGGTCTTCCAGGCATTCCTGTTCGCATTATCCTCGGTCTTCCAGGTCGCTTTCCTGATACCACTTCTTGGTTGTCGGAACTTGAATTTTCAGTTGCTTTACCAAAATGTTCGTCGTTACTCCCGTATTCTAAAATAGTCTGCGACTGCCGATCAACGTTTTCCGGTTGACTTCCATCGCTATTTAGATTTTGATCAGGTTGATTTTCTTGCAAATAAAATTTAAACAGCATTTCCTTTTCGTCTACTTGAAATATCTCCTCGTCGAAAATAACATATCTTCTTTCAATTACATTTCTTTGTTTTGCATCATATAGTCTAGAGGCTTTTGAGAATAACCCACCATAATGTATTCTTCTCCCGTCTTTTCGAACTATTGCTTATGGGTTTTATTCAGAGCTACACAATAAGAACCAAATGTTCGAAAATGACTTACATTACACTTCTTTCCATGCCATACTACATAAGACGTCTTATCTTTCAGATTCTTTGTGGGGCATCTGTTTCGCAAATAAGCTGCAGTCATTATTGCTTCTGCCCATAAATTGTCACCCACACCTGTATGCAACATCATAGTCCTCGCCATTTCTACTAGAGTTCTATTTACACGTTCTGCCACTCCTTTCTGCTGAGGACTGTAAGGAACGGTTAGCTATCTTTGAATACCATTGTTCCTTAGATACTCGTTAAACTCCTTATTGACATATTCATCACCGTTCTCACTCCGAAGTAACTTGATTTTCTTACCGGTTTGTCTCTCAGCTTACATTTGAAATTCTTTAAATTTTCCAAAAACTTCATCCTTCGACTTCAAAAAATATATGAAAATTCTCCCATATTTATCATCAATGAAAGTTAGGAATTTTTTAAACCTCCAAGTGATGGACATCCGATCCGACCAAAACATCACTGTGTATGACTTCTAGAATTTCCTTTGCCGAACTCGTACTTACTTTTGGGAATGGGAGGACGATTTTCATCCATTTCACCATTTCTTTGGAACCAAGCTCATTCAAACTTTTGTGATTTAAATGACCGTACCGATTATGCCAAAGATTTTCTGTCATAATAAATATTCTTTCTTGGTGATTTCAAGGTGTATTTAATAAGGTGTATGCATCAGATACAACAACAAATATTTTACAAAAACAACATTGTTGTTATAGAAATTAAATTGTCATGCTGACAATAAGTTTTTGACAAAAATAAACAAATACAATTATGAATTTATTTTTGTCAAGAACTATTATTTGAAGAATAATTAATGAATTTGTGTATTTTTGGGGTTTTTGGCGGTTTTAGGTCAGTGAAAAATAAAGTCGCGATTAATTTTAAGTTTCCCACATGTAGCGCATGGCTCCTTGTGATGTTGTGGATTACAATCTATTTTTTTCTATGGGATGGCTTCAAATCTTGCCTTCTTAAAGAAAGATTAAATCATTGACATTGTGTTGACCGTATGAAATCCTTTCATATGCGTATTTAACCTCCGCCGAGAATTGTGACAAGCACCAAGGGGCCGATTCCAATATAGACTAACATAATCTCCTTGATTTTATGAGTAGCTGGGATTTCTGGACAGATTACCACACATAACATAAAATATGTGGACCAATCGGCGAACGGGGTTACAACTGAGCCTAGGTTTTCTTTCCGTCCGCCTCTTTGAATGTAGTTTTCTTGAATTTTTATTATTAAAAAAGCCTAAATTTAAAGACCATTTTTGGAATCGAAATGTTGAATGAAGATGTTTTTGACAATTTACTTTACAATCAACAAAGAAAAAAGTTTGAAACCATATGATTGTCACTTACACCTTATTAAATACACCTTGGGTGATTTTCTAGAACAAACATGACATCGATTTTTTGGAGCCTTCAATAAATTGTCATTGGATTTTGTTTTAATGACAGAACATTCTTGGTAAATATGGCTTTTAATCCGTGGTTCACAGGCTTACTGATAGAAATAAAAGTTGCCTGCAGTTCCGGTGAATTCAGCACATTTTTCAATTTGAACTCACTCTCTATTGTTTTGATTAAAACGTCACCTCTTCCAATAGCTCTCAAGAAAATTATCACCAGCCAATATTATTCTCTCTTGGTGTTCCTCAAAAGTGGTGCAATTGCACATGTGTGCAGTTGCACCACTATCTAAATACCACAATGACGTAAGCTACATTTACGCGATTGAAAGCATTTTGAAGTCTTATCAAAATTTTTAAAATTTATTTTGAAGTCATATTTACACGTTTCAAAAATTTGATCAAAATATTCAATATTTCAAAATATTTTGAAGCTAATTTACACTATTGGTAATTTTTTATATTGAAAATATTGACTTTGAACAGCTGTTTTGATATTTTTGAGAAATTGTTTAGTATTAATAACTATGGACGACGACATGGTCATCAGCATTTTTTAATATTGGAGGAAGAATTAGCTGAATGAAATGAAATTAAGAAAAAAAGAAAACAAAAGCAACATTGGGTTCGGCCTTTTCTTTTGGAAGGTGATGGTGTGTATGTTTCTTTTATGGAGCGATTAAAACGGAATGATCCCGAACTATTCAAAAACTTTGCAAGAATGTCACCAGACGATTTTGATTTTTTGCTTGAACTAGTCACCCCATTAACAGAAAAGGCCAATACTAATATTAGGGAATCTATATGCCCCGGAGAACGCCTGACAATAACATTGAGATTTTTAGCGGCTGGAGACAGCTATGCAAGTCTGACGTTCTCGCAACAAAAATGTGTAAATAAAAACATATGATATGTATTGATCAAAAGAATGAAAATGCCGTCAAAATATTTCTAGTCATCAATATTGCCAGATGCGATTTTGATGCCTATTTACACGGCATCAATAAAATCTTCAAAAGTTTTGTTCAATAAATTTTGATCAATACTTTTTTAAGAAATTTAGCTGTTTACTCGAGTTTGAAGCATTTTGAAGAAATCTTCAATCGTGTAAATGAAGCTTTATTCAGTTATCCAGCTTCAGCAACTGCTAACAGCATAAATGATTCATTTTTATTCCTCTTTTGATTATTTTCGCATTTGTTAGAACACTTCCCAAATTGTCCACAAGAGAAGCATTTCCCTTTGAATAGTTTCTTACTGCATCCCTTACCTTTGAATTTATTTCTCGATGTGTTTCCCTCAGTTTTTTTTTCGGTTGTTCATGCAATTCTTCATCTTCAACGTGGCATTTTCTCTCGGCTTCCTCCATCACTCTCTGCTTTAACGATAAAAAACTTGGCAATTTGTTTCTCGATTCCATTGCCACAAAGAAATTATCATATTGTCTTGGAAGGCTTGTCAGTCCACCCCTTGTAAAGGTCCGCCCCTTTTATAAACAAATTAAAGTTCCTGCTCAAACCCCGGGTACCTTATATCCCTTAGAAAATATACTCACTATAAAAAAAACAATTGTATATTGTAATTATATACAAAATACCTATGACTGTATATATATATATATATGTACGTAGGGCATGTGTTGCACGACAAATAGTATATAGTATGCCAGAAACCAACAACGTGCTGGTTTGACCTTCCACAATTTAAAATGGCTCATAGGAAGAGACAATGCCCAACCAAAACCTGGATAAATAATTGAGACTTCGTGACAAATGTGGTCGTCACCAGTAGTTGTAGTGAATAGTTAATTTATTTATATTTACAAAAAAAAATAGTTATTTGCTTTGAAATTTAATACTTGCACTAATGTAATCTGTTACATAGATATATACTATGTATATACAAATGGTTGGTTGTTTGTAATGAATATTTAATATGAGTGTAGAAAAAATTAATTAGTAAATATTCCTAATTATATCTATTTCTTGCTAATTATCCCATAGGTCAGTGAGAGATGTAGATACGATTTGTAACATCTGTGTGGAAAGTTTATTGAATTGCTTAGTGATTTGAAATTATTAACATTGAAAATTTAATGCAGAGGGAGATTTAAAACAAGTTTTGCGGTGCCCGAGGTGGGAGACTTTATTTGTTCCAATATCAAAATTTTTTAAAAATATTTTTCAAAGACTATCAAAGCTTGGATTTATTAAAAAATATTTTTTCCAAAGACTATGTTTTATAAAACAGGCTTTGAGGACATTTTTAGGACCAGAAGTTTTCCATCCGTGATGGCGCCCAACGTTGGATACATTTTTTTCATCGGCAATTTATAATGTTTTTCATCCCTTTCAGGCCCCCGACGCTGAGGTTGAAACTGCCTTACATCTTGCCCTGGAGGCTGGCTATCGTCATATCGATACAGCCCCGGTATATATGAATGAAAAGGCTATTGGAAGAGTTCTGAAAGAATGGCTAGACTCGGGACGTATTAAACGCGAGGATTTGTTTATTACCACAAAATTGCCACCACCAGGTAAGGGGAAGGGAAATCTCATGGATTCTAAGGGTAGTTAAAAATTATGAAAATTTATTTACAGCCAATGTTCCGGATTATGTTGAGCCCACTTTGCGTAACTCCTTGGCCGATTTACAATTGGACTATATCGATTTATATTTGATTCACACACCATTTGGAATTGTGTTGGAAAACAACGATTTCAAGCGTGATGAAAATGGTCATGTTGTTGTAGACCCTACCACCGATCATGTTGCTGTTTGGAAGGTGAGGACGAGGAGGGAGAGGCTGGATTTTTATTAAAAATTAAATATTACTGTGTTTTTATTTTTATTAGAAAATGGAACGCCTTTTGGATTTGGGCTTGGCAAAGTCAATTGGCATTTCCAATTTCAATCAAAAGCAAATTCAACGGGTCTTGGATAACTGCACAGTTCGGCCAGCTAATTTGCAGGTATATCGGTATAAATTACGTTCCTTAAATTGCAATATTAATTGGTCTCCTTCTTCTAGATCGAACACCATGTCTATTTGCAACAGCCGGATTTAATTGAATACTGCAAAAATGAAGGTATTGTCGTTACCGCTTATTCGCCACTCGGTTCGAAGGGTATTGCCAATCTAAATAAAATGGCTGGCATTGAGCGAGAACTACCCGACTTAATGGATATCCCTGTGGTCAAGGAGATTGCTGAGGCCCATGGCAAAACCCCTGCCCAAGTTCTACTACGTTGGATATTGGATTGCGGCATAGCCGCCATACCAAAAAGTACCAATGCCAAGCGTCTGAAAGAGAACTTGGACATTTTCGATTTTAATCTCACCGATGAGGAAATTGAGAAAATGAAGGCATTGGATGCCAATGTTCGAATTTGTGATTTTAAATTTTTCCCAGGGTAAGATTTAATTGGATTTTTAAGAGCAATTTTTGAAATTACTGAATTTATTTTCTTTCTCTTTCTTTTGCAGTGTTGAGAAACATCCTGAATTCCCATTTTAAGCAATCTCAAGAATTGGAAACTTTTTCTTATTTTTAATTTTAATAATAAGCATCAAATTGTAAGCTATTAGTAGCCGAGCCACGCCTTTTTGCTTTTTATTGCAAAATTTGAAATGTTATAGAGTATTTTTTTAGATTTTAATTTATAATTTGCTACGAATAAAATGTTTAAAAAAAATTATTTGATTTTTTGTATTGTATATGGTATTAAGGGTTTTTAAAGAACTTCTTGGAGTTTCCGGTCTTCATTATGAAGATCTCCTTGCTTTCTATGGGAAACCCCTTCGAACTTCTCTACGAAACACTTTGTTTATGACCTTTATAATCTCTGACCTTCTAACAGGACGATCAGACCTTCTATATATTATCTGCTCTTCTAGACAAAGACCCTTGAACGCTCTATAAGAAAACCTCTTAGGCCTTCTATACAAGGACCCTTTGGCCTTCTATAGTAAAACTCTGGCTTTCTATAAGAAAACCTTCCGGTTTTTTATAAGTATACCTTTTTATATACCTTGAAGATCCTCTTTATTTATGTACTTCAATAGGAAAACATTATGTTCATATATAGGAAGACCTTCTGAATTCTTAAAGAAATATCACTAACTTACTTTAGACTTCTAATTTAAGAATCTCTAACCAACTATAGGAAGAATTTCTGGCCTTCGATAGGAAGACTTTCGGCATATTTTCCGAATATTACTAATATTCAGTACAACTCTTCTATTGGCTTGTCCAGATTCCCTTCACCGTGGATTGTGTTGTTTTTGGCTTATAATTGTGGTCCACTTCATTCCAAAATTATTATGTGATCATTATCGAAACCTATAGGCGTTGTACTAGACCATAACTTGAACCTCACGGAAAATTTCAAAGCGATCAGCGCTATATTTCCGCCCTCTAGTGTGGTAATGGGTTACTAAATAATATCTGAATACGTAAACACCTGTAAATATGTAAGAGTAACTTGCACATCCAAAGGCCAACCACTCCTCTTGGATATACTACCAACTTCTCGGGTCTTTGTCCTTCAGGAGAATAAAAAATTTGTAATTTTTCACACTAACGTCAGGGTCCATTTGATCCGCTAAATATAGACCGATCTTTATCAAAACAGCTATGCTTATTATTTGACCCAACCCCTTTCACCATGTAAAATTTCGCGATGTTCGGGCCATAATTGCGGCCTGTGGAGCGACCAGAAAAACCGACAAAAATTATGTATTTGGTCCATTTCAACCCCTAAATATTAACCGATCTATACCAAAAATAATACAGGTCTTCATTGGCCAGAACCCAAAAAAAAAAACCAAGGCCTTGATGGTTCTTAAAATGTGGTTTTTAAAAATCTACGCCTTCATATTTAAAAAAAAACAGTAAGGAAAGTTCAAAAGCGGACGGGGCAGACTATATAATACCCTTCACCACTTAGGGTACATACAAGAGACGATAATGTGTACAATATCCTGTTGATAGAAGAGACAAAGCATATTTGGAATCAACCTATATTTGACTCTTTGGTGTTCCCTTTACATAAAATCGGACTATATATATATATATATGGGAGCTATACCTAAATCTGAACCGATTTCAACAAATACATCAATATCCATACATCAATATGAACATAATTCTGTACTCTGTGTAAAATTTTGTCTCAATCGGACCAATATTGACAGTATGGTCCTCCATTTACATAAAATCGGACGAAACTATACATGGGAGCTATATCTAAATCTGAATCAGTAGGCTATACAAAATTTTGTGCCAATCGACCTAAATTTGACTCTTTAATGCTCTATTTACATAAAATCGGACGAAGCTATATATGGGAGCTATATATAAATCTGAACCGATTTTATCCAATTTCAATAGGATTCGTCCTTGGGCCAATTAAGTGACATGTGTCAAATTTCATCCTCATGTTCACAAAAATACATGGACAGGACATGCATGGACATGGACATGCATACGGTTAAGACAACCCCAAACACTTCAACAGCTTCTTCTGGCAGCGAACCATGATTTTTTCTTGATGTGCGGGAATAAATACAGTCGGAATCGCTTACCGGCGAAAATGCGATATCAAATAAGGGCCAAAGCTTTTTTAGGGACGTGACGTATGTAGAAGTCATGGGTTGTCAAGTCAGGGATGTACGTCGGATAATATGTACATTCCACTATTTGACCGGTCAAAAAGTCACTGCCAATGTGCACTAGTTCACATTGTCATGGAGAGTTTATCCGAAGACTTTAGTTTACTATAAAATAAGATCTTCTGCATGAAGACACTTTGAACAAGACAAGACTATTTAATATGAAGATGCACTAGTCTTTTCGATTTCTGCCCTATTATTTGAAGATCTGGTGGCTTTCCATAGGGAGACATTTTGTAAGAAGACACTCAAGGTATCTGCATGAAGACGGACTGTCTCTTATACCAAGACGCTTTAAACGTCTATACGAAGTTTCTTCAGCCTTCCATAATAATACTCTCTGGCCTTCTATTAAAGAATCCTCTGCCCTTACGTCTTTCTGTAGGGATATATTCGGTCCTTCATAAAAAACCCCTCTTTCTGCCCTTGTATAGGAAAGAATGAACTTATGACCTTCTTTGGGAAGGTCTTCTGGTCTTATATATAAAGATCTTCTAGCCTTCTATAAGAAAATTAATAATAAATGGATTTTTCGAAGTCACTATAAACAACACAACACATGATCGTTCGTCAATCCGTACTGAGCAGATTTACGCTTAAAAGTGCCAAACTTTCCGATGGAAATGTCAAATGACCAGAAATGCATATAGTAACCCTTGTAGAAGGCGTCCTTTCGTTTTACTATAAAATAAGATCGTCTTGAACCCGAAGAAATTTGTGTCCTTTTTAGTAAGCCCTCAATAAAATGTCCGTTTTCTTTATAAGAATACATTTCCATTTTCTATAAAACACATTTTTTTATAAAAAACTTTATTAAAAAACTGTACAAAAAAATATTGCAAAAAAAATCACATCAAATTATTGAAAAAACTCTTCGTATTCGTAAAATAAATTTCAAATTGTTGGTATAATTGTTGTTGTAACAATTTTCAATTCAATCGATCTTCTTGGTAGTTCTGCAGCAGGTGCTTCAATTGTTTCAGCTAGGTTTGCATTGACAGGTTTCAAAATCTCTTGTTGAGTTAAAGGTGAGGGTGTAGCTGGAGTTGAGATATCAATTGTAGGTACTTGATTAGTTTGGTCGGGTTTCACCGCAAGAGGAACAGTTTCAGTTTCTTTGTTAAGTTTCGCTATCACAATATCATTGTGACTAGTTTCGAGTTTTTCATTCGTTGTTTCTTTCGTATTTTTATCGGTGTTATTATCAGTCTCTTTAGGAACTATGGTGTTTGGTACATCAGACACCTCTTTAGTGTTGAGTACTGCTTCTTCTGTATCTTGGCTAGAGGACTTAGTTGTCGCTTTGTCGGGTAAAATTGTAGTGGATTCTTTTGCAGGTTCCTTTTTATTCTCGCTTTGTTTTTCCAGGTTCTTCGTTTGATTTTCATTTTGGATATTCACAATGGCATCGACTACATCCACTTGGCTATTAATCGGGAAGAAAACAAGTAAGTAGAATAAGTATAAAAATTAGAGATTTTTTAAAAATGGACTTAAAAATAATTTTCAGACTTAACAGCAGATTTTGATTTGGAATTAATAAGCAGCATTGTTTATATATAGCATCCCTTCTTCGACACATCCTTCTACAATAAAAAGTAACTACTATAAACTGGACAGACAGCCAGACGTACGAACGCACACCAAACTTGCCTCTAGTAACCAAATTAAAAATGAAAGTTCAGCCTGGAGATTAAAACTAACGTTTTTCAATTCTCAGCATAATGGCTAATGAGATTATACACACATTGATACGGCAAAACTGTGGCTCATCGAAATATTTGTTTTTAGGCCCCATCCGTTTCAGACAATTTTGAGTTGGCCACACCAGCTAGCACCATAACTCTCGAAGAAAGAAACCAATTTCATCAAAAATTTGCACATCATAATAAATGGTCAAAATTGTGCTTTTAGGTTCATAATTTAATGAAATCGGAGGAAATCCTATCACTTTCTGTGTTTCAGTACAGAAAGTTCTGTGTCCTTGACATGTCTAATAAATAGGATAATTAACCTAGTCGAGAAACATACAGTCCATTACTTAAACTCAATCCATGGCATGATGATAGAGGATTTCAATGTACATCATGAGTTATGACATTTCTTCTAGGTGATGACCAGAACGGTGCAGCACTGTCCAAGTTTTGCATGGTGAATGCGGATGCCTCCACGAGAGTTAGAGGAGATTGCCATAGTAAAGCACACAACACCATCGTGACACCTGTCGTAATCTGGCAACCCGTCATTTCCCTCGGTACAGACCATGATGCAATCTCATGGTTGGCAACATTGCTTGTCGTATTCAAGCAGAAACTATGCACTTTGACAGTTAATCGTATAGTCAGTTCATCGATCCCTATCATCGTCTCCGTAAGTAGTCCACCCGATTTCATAACTCCAGAGAGCTTTAGAGATTTGATAGGTGGCCTTTAAAGGCATCTATCGTCGATAGGTGGCCTTTAAAGGCATCTATCGTCGATAGGTGGCCTTTAAAGGCATCTATCGTCGATAGGTGGCCTTTAAAGGCATCTATCGTCGATAGGTGGCCTTTAAAGGCATCTATCGTCGATAGGTGGCCTTTAAAGGCATCTATCGTCGATAGGTGGCCTTTAAAGGCATCTATCGTCGATAGGAGGCCTTTAAAGGCATCTTTAAAGGCATCTATCGTCGATAGGAGGCCTTTAAAGGCATCTATCGTCGATAGGAGGCCTTTAAAGGCATCTATCGTCGATAGGAGGCCTTTAAAGGCATCTATCGTCGATAGGAGGCCTTTAAAGGCATCTATCGTCGATAGGTGGCCTTTAAAGGCATCTATCGTCGATAGGTGGCCTTTAAAGGCATCTATCGTCGATAGGTGGCCTTTAAAGGCATCTATCGTCGATAGGTGGCCTTTAAAGGCATCTATCGTCGATAGGTGGCCTTTAAAGGCATCTATCGTCGATAGGTGGCCTTTAAAGGCATCTATCGTCGATAGGTGGCCTTTAAAGGCATCTATCGTCGATAGGTGGCCTTTAAAGGCATCTATCGTCGATAGGTGGCCTTTAAAGGCATCTATCGTCGATAGATAGGCATCTAACCGGGCGAATAAGAATGAGGTCCCTCCACAATTTACGAAGGAAGATGTTGCAGATGTCATCAATAACGCTAAGTATATCGGGGCTCACGAACGGAATTCCCACGGTAATGCAATAAGCAACTGGAATTGAGTACTTAACATCGGCCCTCCAGTTGTCGATAGGCAGGGTGGTCCCGCAGCTGAAGCTTGGCAGGGTTAGTTGCCAGGTGAAGTGAATCGTGCAGACCGATTTCACATATGTCGTCAGTAGCAATGACACTTGAGGCTCCTCTCCCTCCATCGATGTGAATCAGGCTAGTGAAACTGCTGAAATTAAGATCCAGATGAACAAAGTTGGTAAACAGATTCCGACTACCAATTACCCTATAATATCGGGTGTAACATTCGACATGTCACTGGCTGGCAGCACTGGGGCGCTGACCTCCTACAAAGCAATAGACCGAACAGTCGTATGCTATGCAACGCCAGTGTTGCCTGAGAATTTGGAAGAACATTCAGAACATCGGTATGCCGCCATGAGAACTGCAATCTTCATGATCTAGAGAAAGAGAGGTCTAAGTGTGAACAGGCCTATTAGGCAGGTCTGAAATACAGACATTCAGGCAGTAGAAGAATACAATATGAATACTATACGCGGATGCCATCCCACATTCATAGGGGCTTAGGAGAGGCAGTATCTGGACAAACACGAAGAATGAGAACACAATTTGGCAAAAATTGATTTGGTTCGATACCTAACCCATACCGGCCTGCTAAGCCTACTCAAATTCCCTATGGACACAGGTCATACACGTTACAACCTTTTACCAACAACCACAGCTACTACTACAACTATCTCTGATAGTTTTCCATACGAGAAATGAAAAATATCCGCCACGAACATGGACAACGGAAATGCGTCTACCTTTAAATGTACCGGTCGTTGGGTTTATAATTTCGATCAGTAATTCCCCCAAAGTTCCTTAGACTCATTAAGACGTCCGCTCATGCCACAGCTACTTGCGATGAGGTCAGTAGCAGAAACAAGGTTCGGCAGTACTTGGGGAACTGATGTTCGATTAGAAGAATTCAAATCTTATGCGTAAGGTCAACTTCTGTAGAGACGACTAATAGGACAACATCAACCGAAATCCCTTAAAGAAATATAAGAAGCTAGAAATATCCACTATTCAGTGCCCCGGAAGCTGGAGTGTGGAGAATAGAAATGTGATGTGTCAGTGAACGTCCTTAAAATGTGTTGTTTTATAGTCGACCAATTTTTCCTTGGCAAGGTGTAGCAGTGAAAATTATGAGCGACAGTTCGCAGAAGTGGCATTTCAAAGAAAATTAATGACAGAATACATTTTTTATAAGCTGCAATTTTTAAAAACATGCATACCTACTTTGTCATGTCATTTTTAAATAAAAGATTTGATGTTTTATTTTTGTTTTTTTTTTCATTTGTATTTTAGTTTAGCATATTTATTTTTGAGTTAGAATTAATCAAAAAGCTCAAAAAATGATGTAAAACAAATTTACTTTTTTTGTTATTCTTATTAATATTTAAATTGTAACAGGCATTTTATTTATTTTGTTTGTATTATTTTTTTTATAACAATAGAAAAAAAATCAGAGATATATAAAAAATAAATTCATATTACATTTTGGTTTTGAAATTCAATTTTCGTTATTTTTTTTTAATTACAACTGAATTTGTTTTAATTATATTATTTTTTATTCGAGGTAGTAGTGTTTTAGAAACACTGTGTGTGAGTGTTTTTTTTTACTTATTTTTAATTTTTTTTAATAACTCAAGAGAAAGGAAATGGGGTTATTCTTGGGAAGAATACATTTATATATATTGTGTTTGGTAAAAAAATTATCACGTGTTAGGGAAGGATTTGAAATAATGTATATAAAAATATTAGTAATCATTTGAATAAGGGGTCAAAATTAAAAAAATAAATCACAACAAAATTATCATTTGTTTGGCTTTAACACACATTTTTCACACAGACCAAAAATATGTTTAGATGATAGAGATACAATGGATAAAATACAATATGTATATATACGAGAATTTGAAATATCAAATTACGAAAAGGACATCCTTTTCAAACTGATATTACTCCTACTTCGGTCACTACAAAATTTCAAAATATCACGCCACATTTAACATAATTAAAATTATTATGAATAGGAGAGCATTAAGAATAATGCTTCAGTTTTCATCTATTAGCGGAATAATTCGGATTCTTCTTCGAATCATTAAGAATATCGATGTGAACCCATTGTTAAAGTAAAAATTGTTAAGTTCAGTGAATTGATAATCAATAAAGGAACAAAAAAATTAAAAAATATTTTTTTAATAAAATTTCGGTTCACAACATTAATTGGCGCCCAACGTAGAAGGCCGCACATTTGTCCATATTAAAAATAAAAAAGGACAAAGATACGAAAATTACATTATTTTTCAAACTGAAATTACTCCTACTCCGGTCACTTCAAAATTCCAAAATACAGGGTTGCCCATATTCGACGGACCCATCTGGCAACGCCATAACTTTTGACAGAGATGTCAAATCGCTTAATGACATACCGCGTTTGAAGCGTCAGTCCAAGCAATACACGCGAGCGCTCTGAAATAGTTGTAATTTATATTCAACAGAAGATGTCAATTGTGAAAACTCAACGTGCTTTTAAAACATTAAAAAAATGTGAGAAGTGTGCCTTCTAAGAACACCATTAAGCGTTTATACGAAAAATTTTCGACTGGTAAGGCTCTTTCTAATCCGAAGAGGCCATATAAAAGTCGACCAAGGCGATCGGCGAGAATATCGCTGACGTACGAGCCAGTGTTGAGAGGTCCCCAAGAACATCCCAAAACCGCCGTTCTCAGCAGTCGGTCATTCAAATTCTCCCGTACAAAATTCAATTGACGCAAAGAATGTTGCCTGCGGACAAGCCTCGTCGATTGGAATGGGCCCAAAGAGTCATCGAAATGGCCGAAGATGACGAGCAAATTTGGAACAAAATTATCAGACATGAAGCCCATTTCACATTGAATGGGACCGTAAATAAGCAAAATTGCCGTTTTTACACCACTGCCTCTTCATGACAAAAAATTCACAGTTTAGTGCGGCGTTAGTGCGAAAACGGTCATTGGGCCGTTTTTCTTCCAAAATGAAAATGACCATGCAGTTACCATCAATCAGGAGCGTTATCACGACATGATGACCAATTTTGTGATGCCAATTATTCATCGAAAGCGTATGAGGCAGTTCTGGTTTCAACAAGACGGCGCTCCACCGCACACAAGTCGCATAAAAATCGATTTTCTGAAGAATTTGTTTCCGGGCCGTTTGATGTCGAAAAGTGGTGATTTGGACTGGCCACCGCGTTCGCCCGATTTGACGCCGCCTGACTTCTTCTTGTGGGGATATTTGAAGTCAACGGTTTACGTTAACAAGCCAAGGACCGTAGAAGAGCTCAAGGACAACATTCGTGAAGAAATAGCCGCTATTCCGGCCGAAATGTTGGCAAAAACAATGGAAAATGCAGCAAAAAGGGCACAATACTTCATCAACGCCAGAGGCGGCCATTTGAGAGATATCATATTCAAAAATTGAAAATGTGCAACCCTGTAGAGCGCGTAACATAAAACGGGCCGACGCCCAAAATCACATAATTTGCCTCCGTGAATAGTAAAATTCCAATAATTGAAATATGATCGCGGCTAAAACAAACAAATCCAAATATAAAAATTCCATAATATTAATTTACCGAATCACTCCATTTCTCAACATAAACAATTAGAACTATTATAAATAGAAGTAAATAAGGAATAAAGCTTCAGTTATCATCTAGTAGCAGAATAGTTCGTAGTTCTTCTTCGTGCCTTTATCGTAATAATCGGTCTGAAGATATAAAATTGTTAAGTTAAGTGAACCCATATTAATAAATTAATGAAGTAATAAAAAAATAAAAAATATTTTTTTAATAAATCCCGGTTCATAACATTAATTGGCGCCCAACTAGCAAGGCCGCTCATTTCTTCCGAATAAAAAATAAAAGGACAAGGACAAAAAGGGACTCTGCGAATAGTGAAACTCAAAATAAAGTGAAGGATACCGTGCCATATAATAAATAAATAATGTCTCCAAAGAAAAATAATAAAGTCTCACAAAAATAGATACCGTGCCACTCAAATAAAAGTAATAAAGTTTCTAAAAAATATACCGTGCCATTATAAGGTTTCTAAGATAAAGATACCGTGCCATAAAATTACTAAAAGGTCTCTAAAAAATAGATACCGTGCCAAAAAAAAATCAAGTGTCCTGAAAACAAGAACAAATAACAAAAAAAGGAAGATCTTGCGAATGGAAGCAAAATTCGAAAGAAACACTCTAAACACATCAGACTTGTCAATTAATTCCATACAAACTCTGACTTATGAAATCGAAGACAGTATATATTTGTCAAAAGTAGGTTTCTAAAGTGGAAGTAATTTACCTAAAATCAACAAACTAAAAAAAAAACTATTAACTGTAGTAGAATAGAATAAGGAACCCAGCTATTGTAAATAATAACCGAACTAGTTTGTAGAGAATACCAAATACTTACGATCATTTAAATAACCGCTTATGTATACTAGATTTAAGAACAATGGATGATGAAATAAAGAAAGGACGCCATTCTGTATTGAGCGACCGAAAAGACAACATCATCAGGTGTGCGCGGATCCACAAAGCCGAAAAAAAGGAAAAGTACAGTAGTGGAAAAGTGCAGAAAGAAATTAAACTTTTTGAAAGGAAAAAACTGAAGTGAAGAAATTGATTAAAAAGAAATAATAAAAAAAGAAAGAAAAACTGAAGAACTGAAGAAAAATATAAATAAAATATAAAAATAGTGACTTTTGCGAAGTGGTGGCTGGAAAACGCTAAACAAAAAAGATAGCAGAAATGGTGCGCGAGCAGCTAATGAAGGAATTGCAGCAGTTGGGAATTGATTTCCCTGAAACGGCGTCAGTGACGCAGCTAAGAGACCTGTTGAAGGAAGTGGTTGGAGCGGCAAGATCACCGCAGGCCGAAATAGAAAAAGGCACGCCAGAGCAGGCAGAAAAAGCGGTTGAAGGCGAAGCAGAGGAAAGACAGATAAAGCTTCTCGAAACAAGGCTAAAAATGCTGAAGCTGGAAAAGGAGATAAACGAAATGGAAGCGCAGAGAGCTGGAAAGAGAAGCATGTCCAATTTTGCAGATATTGAAGGGGCGTTGCCAAAGTTTAACGGAGATGATGAGTATGGCATAGAGAAATGGGTAACGGAATTTGAGAAGGTTACAAAGGTGGTTGGCTGCGCAGAGGCAGAGAAGTTTTTGTATGCACGCCGCATGATGGCGGGAAGCGCAGCGTTATTTCTGAGAAATACGAAATCGGACGACTGGCAAGGGCTGAAAATGAAATGATTGCCGAATTTAAAAAAGCTGTCGGTGCAAAGACCATTCTAAAAAAATTGGACAGCAGAAAGTGGAGCAGAGGCAAGGAAAGCCTGCACCGGTACGTCCTGGTAATGCAAGAAATAGCGGAGGACGCTCCCATAAGTGAGGGTGAGCTGGTGGAGTATATCATAGAAGGACTCCAAGAGAAAACGATGGCGGCAACAATATTCCTCAATGTAGACACGGTAGCCGGCTTTAAGAAATTAATCCCAAAATATGAGAAATTGGTGGAGGAAAGAAGCCAGAGGCAGACAAAAAGCGGTTTTGAAATGAAGACGTTGGCTGAGTTGAGGTGTTATAATTGCCAAGAGTTTGGGCAAACAATAGGAGTTAACAAAAAGCTTTTGCCAAAATTTAAGGGTCCTTATGTCATAACCAAGGTGCTACCAAATGATAGATACGTAGTCAAAGACATCGAAAATTGTCAGATCACCCAAATTCCTTATGATGGAGTGATCGAAGCTTGTAACATAAGATTGTGGAAGACGGATGAACCGGCTGAAAGCACCCAGAGTTGCTCTGACCCACATTGTACATAGTGTATATATGTTAGCCTAAGTAGTTTAAGTTTTTAACATACTCATATCAAATATATTAATCCCTAGTATAAGTAATTTAACCCCAAGTGACCGGGGAGGTCACTATTGTCAGGTTGGCCGAGCTGTAGTAGAATAGAATAAGGAACCCAGCTATTGTAAATAATAACCGAACTAGTTTGTAGAGAATACCAAATACTTACGATCATTTAAATAACCGCTTATGTATACTAGATTTAAGAACAATGGATGATGAAATAAAGAAAGGACGCCATTCTGTATTGAGCGACCGAAAAGACAACATAACAAAACAAATAACTCGCTTAACCGTTCCGAGCAACCAAAAATTAGGAAAATCGACAATTAATCGAAATATCCGTTCGTTTTAAATAAAACATATAAAAATAAAAAAAATCTAAAAATTTGCTGATACCAACCAACTGGTCACACCAAGAAAGGAGTGAAGGACGAAAAATAACAAGAAGGACGAAAAATACCAAGGAAGACAACACAACCAACAACGCATCAGAAAACTTCCATTAAGGTAAAAATTAAGTTATATAATTATACTACATTATATACATTTATATCTATATACAATTGCGGTTGGTTTAAAAATATGCCAGGACCAACGACTTCAACGAGGGGAACAGACAAAACAATTAGTAGATCAGATAAAAACTTTAAATAAAAGGTTTGAAACATTTACGGGGGGAACAAAATATCGGGACTATAAAGACGAAGAAGTAGATGATTCAATAGACGATAAATCAGATTCATATTTAGCAAATGCACTACCAGTACTATGTAATCAAGAAGGATACGTATCTTGGAGGCAAGCAGTTCATAATTTAATGAAATTACACAAACAGGGAAGTAGACCATATATCTACTCACTCAATAAAATTAGAATGAAATGCTCAAGAGAGGCGGATACTGTATTGAATAGTCACAATACACCATTAAATTTTGATGCCATAATAGCTAGGTTAGACTGCGCTTTTGCAGATAAACGTCCTAGACACATCCTGGAAACCGAACTGAAAATGTACGACAGGAAAATTTGACTATAATGGAATATTACAATAGGATAAATGAAAAATTAACACTCCTGGTCAACAAAATTATAATGACATACGGTAATGATAATACAATGACTAAGGAATCAAACGATTGCCACAGACAAAAAGCTTTAAAAGTATTTATATCAGGATTAAACTCGCCTTATAACAACATAGTAGCTTCAATGCAACCAATTGATTTACCCAACGCTTTATCGAAAGCCCAGGAAATAGAATCAAATTATCAACGCGCCCAAATAGCATATAACTACGACAAACAATTAAAAAATAATTTGCTTTACCAAAAACAGAAAGACAAAAAACGACAATAGAATGCGTTACCCAGTGGTGCAATATAAACCACAACCTAAACCGGAACCTATGGATGTAGACCATAGCCGACAATACAGATATAACACGAATTACAATAGTTTTCATTGATCAGAGGAATAATTCGGGTTCTTCTTTGTGTCCTTTATATCGGAATAAACGGTCTGAACCTATTATAAAATAAGTTAAGTGAATAATAAATAAAGAAAAAATAAACCCCAGTTCACAACAATAATTTGCACAAGAACTAAATAAACAAATAAGCAAAATACTATTGAAAACCAACATAACCCAAATACACAAATGATAGAACGGTTTCAAAATTTGACAACCCATATTAATACGGAACAAAGAAAATTCGAATCATATTTAGCACATTTGTCATAAAAACTTCAAACAAAATTCGCAAAGAAGAAAACATCCTACACGAAATGCAGTATTTGGAACAAATAAATTACAATATCGATTTGCTTGGCGAAGCTATAGTTTTATCCAAATTAAAAATCATTTCTAATTCATTTACGATGTATTTACACAGCTTTCAGTCCCAGGATTGAAATCACTGTTTATTATCGCTCCCCGTTGTATAAAGAGGACGTCAACAACTCATCTTGTGTTGGAAACCCGTTGAACCACAAACCCCCCAAATGCGTATTTAACGATACCGGACCAGTGGAGTCAATAATACCACTAGAAGAGAATCATATACTTATTATTAATACTAAACATGCAATAATAAAATCTACTTGTAGTAAAAACCTCCATGAAGTAAAAGGAATCGCACTTCTTCGATACAAGTCCTGCGAAGTAGTCTGTTCTCGGAACACACCCACATAGCTCCTCCAACAAACTCCCAAATTGAGGAAGAGGCGACAATAGAAACATTAAATTTGAAGAAGCTGGAAGAATTTAATGTTAAAAGTAAGTAAGCGGTCCTAACGTTGGAAAATGGAACGGAGGATAATATGAAGATAACCCATCTCAAGGACATGGTTCCGCCATATCAACTTCCAGTTCCACATTCAATGAAGCTATAGGATCAGTACTTTCACAAGACGGAAAACCACTAATATTCACTTTATAGACACAAATAAGAAAGAAATTTAATGAATTAAATGAATCTCAAAATGGAGTACCGGGACGAATCACTTAAGGCAGGGGGCGAGTTAATAATCGACATTATCAATACATCCCATTGTTCATAAACAGAGCGCGTAACATAAAACGAGCCAACGCCAAAAATCTTTAATTAGAATCCGTGAACTCTTCACCACTTTGATGATAAAGGATAGGAAAATTCCAATAATTGAAAATTACAACATAAAAATTCTAAAATGTTAATTTTCCAAATCACGCCACTTTAAAAACAATAATTAAAATTATTATAAATAGGAGAGCATTAAGAATAATGCTTCAGTTTTCATTGATCAGCCGGATAATTCGGGTTCTTATTTGAGTCCTTAAAACATCGAAATAAACGGCGTGAATCCATTATAAAATAGTTAAATAAATAAGAAGAAATAAAGAAAAAATAAAAAATATATTGTTGCAATATGTAAATCGATCAATAGCGGATACACTAAGTAGGGTGTTTTCCAAACCCAAAAAGAGCTGAAACAATAGATAAGCTGTCAGAATACTTAGATGAATACTTCTTGGACCCCGGGGAGGGTGTTCAGTAGATCGGACATTTCGAGGTTGCAATGATATACACCTCGATTCTTGCAACAAAGCAATTTGTTCAATTATGTACTCTGTTGCTTTGCACGTTTACGTTGCTGACAATTAATGAAAAATCTGACATTCTAAAGAAATTATCTGCAGGATTTCCATTAACTCCTTAGCCAAAAGTTTTCACGTGCAAGTTAGCGATCAACATATCTGACCACATCCAAATGACTAATTCATAATTATTCTGAACTCGTAATACAAAACCGAAGAAGACCACTTGGTCATAAAAATATTCCTATTAAAGAAATGATCAGGTAAAACATTTAAATAAGAAATTCGAATCGTTTACGGATGAAACAAAATATATAGATTATGAAGATGAGGAACTTTGGACAAATGTCAACAAGCTTACGCAACTAATGAAAAGGAACTATATGCAATAGTTTGGGCATTAAAAACTTTAAGAAATTATTTATATGGGACAAAAGATTTAGAAATACATACAGATCACCAACCGCCCACATTCTCAATTTCACCAAGAAATCCCAATGCAAGGATTAAGAGATGGTTACTTTTGTTAGAAGAATATTCACCAAATATTATCTATAAGCCAGGTAAAACAAACGTTGTAGCAGATGCTCTATCTCGACAACACCTAAATCAAGTTACAGATTCCACAACCGAATCATCTGAAAATGAATCGATTAGTTCGCTAGAAACACAGCATTCAAGTGAAAGCTTAGACATGACCCATATTCCCGAGACGAAAAAGCCCTTGAACCAATTTAAACAACAGCTAGTTATACATCCAGGAAATTTCACAGTACATGAACATTTGACCGTATTTGAAAAGAAAAGACATTTGATAACTTACGATACAGCTGATAATTTAAAAACAATCCTTACAGAGTATTTAAACCCTGACTTAGTTACAGCAATATATTGTACACCAGAAACCTTATATGACATAAAGGATATGTTAGTACAGACGTTCCCACAAATGAAATTTATACACACGAAATTAATGCCACTAGATGTCACCGAAAGTGAGGACAAGAAAAATGTAATAGAGAAGGAACATACTAGAGCGCACAGAAACTTTTATGAAAATTATAAACAAATAAAGGATAAATATTACTGGCCAACACTATTGAAAGAATTAAAAGAATACATTGGAAATTGCGATATATGTAATAGGAATAAATACGTCAGAAACCCAATAATAGTACCGATAGGCGAAGCTCCAATCCCAGAACACGAAGGAGAAAACCTCCATTTAGATATATTTCATGCCGAAGGAAAAATATTTTTAACTTGTATAGACGCTTACTCTAAATTTCTAACAATTAAACAGATAGAAGATAAAACAAAGTTAGAAGAAAAAGTTTTAGAAATATTACAAGTTTTCCCAAATGCGAAAATACTAATGCTAGACAATGAACCAGGATTCACATCCTTACAATTCAAATCGTTAATGCAGAGAATGCAAATTGAACTAAAATATTGTTCACCAGGGCACAGTAAAACCAATGGTCAAGTAGAAAGAGTACATTCTACAATAATTGAAATGTCTAGATGTATTAAGGAAGAATATCAAATAATCGACCCAATAGAAGCAATTTATAAAGCAGCTCAACAATATAATAAAACAATACATTCAGTTATCGATTTACAACCAGTAGAGGTATTATTTAATAAGGTAAAGCATACAGATATTCCAGAGAAACTGAAAACAGTGCAAAGCAAAGTATTGGAACGCGAGAATAAAAAAAGACAATTAAGGAAATACGAAGATGGAGATATAATTTACGAAAAAATATTAAACGAGAGAAATAAACTCAGACCCCGATATAAAAAACAAAAAGTTAAGCAAGATTTAGGGAATAAAGTATTGATATATAATAATAGAATCGTTCATAAGGATAATATAAAATAATTTTTACAGATGTGGCCTTTACGAATTTTGACAATTGCAACACTTGCAATCCACCTAATTAACGGCGATATTGTGGATTATACAAGGGAAAGATATGTTTTAGTCGAAAATGACGACTGTGCGATATATGAGACATTCGGAAATAAATTTCACGTAACCAACCTTACTTATTATAATGAATTAATATTAGAACATAGAACTTTATTAAATAAAATAATAAGGAAACCGGAATCGGAAAACCAAATTACAAGCATCGAAGAAGAAATCGAAATGATAGAAACGCTCCTTGAAGAATTAAAATTAAACGATAGAATTAAAAGAGGGATAAACGAAATAGGGACACTTTGGAAATGGATCGCGGGAACACCGGACCATGACGACATTGTCGAAATAAATCAGAAAATTAATGATTTAATAATTAATAGCAACAAACAATTTACTATAAATTCCAAATTATTTTACATAATTAATAAACTGACTGATCAATTTGAAGCAAATAAAGAAACTAGGGGGAACATTAAAATTATTCGAAAAAGAAACAGATTAATTCTTACCGACTTAACAAACTTAATACACGCAATTAGTTTAGCCAAGGTTAAAATATTATTCACAGGAATCTTGAATTTAAAGAAATAAGACAAATAATGAAAGTTGAAGAGAAAAGGATAGCTCTTACGGACATACTAGATGCTTCTAATTTTAAGGTAATCCAGACAAAAGATTGCATTGTCATTTATATTAAGTTTCCTATCGTAAATAAATTATGTAAGCTATATGATGTAAGACCTATTAGTATAAATAACACTGAATTAAAAATCGAGAAACAAATTGTAAAATGTCATAACCAATATGATAACGTAAAATTTTGTAAACAAGAAATGCATAATACATATTGTCAAAAATCAGTTAAAGAAACATGCTTAGGTAATATCTTAAATTCGAAACAAGCTAAATGTAAAAATATTGTAAAGAAACCAACACCAATAGAAATAATAAAAGATGGTGTTATTTTAATATCAGGAACAAACATTGTAAACCAAACTAAACTGGAAGGTTCATATTTAATAACTTTTGATAATAATGTAGTAATAAACAATATAACTTATGAAAATCCTACAGCTATAATTAACAATTACCTTAAAAATAACAAAATACCAATATTCGATGTAATAGAAACATTTAACGAAACTACAGAATTTGAAAATATAAACTTCCTAGCTATAAGAAATGAATTAAATAGCAGCCGCAATAAGTTATTAAGTATGATTATTATATTTGTATTTATAATAACAGCATATATATATATATATATATATGTTTTAAATTAAGAAAATATGTCAAAATACATTTAATTAAAAGAAAAGAAAATGTCAAAAGGACTGAAGAGGAATTAAAAGAACTCGCATTATCGGAATTAAGAAAGAAATTTAACGAAATTAGCGAATCTAATGATGGAGATCCGGGACGAATCTCTTAAGGCAGGGGGGAGTTAGCGATCAGCATATCTGACCACACCCAAATGACTAATTCATAATTATTCTGAACTCGTAATAGAAGAAGACCACTTGGTCATAAAAATATTTTCCTATTAAAGAAATGTAATTACCATGCTTATTTAAGAATTAATAATGTTTATGACTCGGAAACGTGAGCTAATAAATATCGTATTCAAAAACGAAAATATAATTAAAATATGTTTATGTTATTTAATTACCCTTTGTTCAAATTTCCTTTGTTCAATAAGTAAATTACAGAAGTCATAAATAGATCAACAATTGGATATCACAAATCAGTTTGCATTTAGATTTCAATATACGCGTACGGAAAAGATTACTCTCCGGTCCTTATTTTAGAAAGACGGCTCGAACCCTTAATAATTATAATAAGTGATAAGTGTAAGATAAGTTCAAGTTCAAATAAAGAAAGTTTTAATAAGTTTAAATTAATAAAGTGTTTTAATAAAAAATTAAAAATATTATTTTTTTTAAAACAACTTGGACTGAACCACATAATTTGCATACTAAATTGAGAAATGTGTTTCTTAAAAGTTTCCATAGTGATTATAAAGTAATTATTTTTACCGAGACATGGCTTAAACCTGATGTACTCGATACAGAGGTATTTTCCGATAATTATCAAGTTTTTAGAAAAGATAGAACATCTAAAAAAGGAGGAGGAGTTCTTATTGCAGTTCATAACACGATTCCTTCTGAATTTGTTGAAGTTTCAGTTGATCAGGATATTGAATTCGTCTCTGCAAAATTGACATTTCTTGGTAAGACTGTATTCTTAACTTGTTCTTACATTCCACCCAATTCAGGAGTTGAAATATATTTAAATCACGCTAATTTTATTGCAAAAGTGTCTTCGTTACTTAATAACAATTCTTCTTTAATTTGCATGGGAGATTTCAACCTTTCAGGTGTCGCTTGGATTCCGGGCGATAATATATTGGATTATGTTCCCTCGACTTATCCAATTGTATTCGATGCTTTTTGGGATAAAATTTTTGAACTCTGCCTTTACCAGGTAAATGACGTATTGAATGTTAAAGATAAACTATTAGATTTAGTATTTTCGTCTACGTTAAATATCTCAATTTTTAGAGGCTCTCCATATGTAATTCCTGAAGACATTTATCATCCTACACTCACTGTGAATTTGGAATTGAAAAATAATTCTTCTAATACTACGCCCGCAAAAATTTCAATTATCAGACGTAATTTTGCTGAAACAAATATTGTGCAACTACGTTCTTCATTGTTTTCAACTATATGGGATCTAAGTGGTGACATCGATTCGTGAGTATCAAGATTTTACGAACTACTAAATACTTCTTTAAATAATTATGTTCCTACTGTTAACAAATTGAATGATCAGAGTCCTCCCTGGTTCACACCGACTCTTAAGCGTTTACGCAATATAAAAAGTAGATTATTTAAAAAATTTAAAAATTCAAATACTGCTCTTAATTATGCAAAGTATTCATTGGCGAGGAGCCGATATAATTCTGAAAATTCTAGATGTTATTCTCAGCATTTAACACAGATACGATTAAACTTATTGAATAATCCTAAATGCTTTTTTAAATTCGTAAATTCCAAGAGAAGAGCACAACAATTTCCTAGCTGTATGAAACTTGGAAGTAAAGTATCATCAGACAATTCAGAAATTGCAAATCTATTTGCTGACTTTTTTCCATTTTCATATACTCAAAATGCATTTAGTGGTCAATATAATTTTCAAATTGATAAATTAAATCATTTTCCTCGTTTCTGCTTTTAAGCAGGATTTCATCCTATTTAGAGGATCGTACCCAAAAAGTTTTGTTCAGTGATTCCTTTTCTAAAGATATTGTTGTTTCCTCTGGAGTTCCGCAAGGAAGTCATTTGGGTCCGTTATTGTTTGTTCTTTATCTAAATGATCTTCCGAATTCCATTCTTTATTCCAAAATACTAATGTATGCAGATGATGTCAAGCTGTTTTCGCATATAAATACACGTAATTCAGTTTATTTACAGTACGATTTACACTCACTCTTTAACTGGTGCAGTGCAAATGGAATGTCTCTTAATTTAAAACCAGTAAGGAAAGTAGTAAAGTCGGACGGGCTGACTATATGATACCCTTCACCACTATAGGTATATTAAAGAGGACTATTAACATGAAATTGGATGAAATAAAATATGTGATATTTATCTAAATGTGAATCTACCTAGATCTATCCATAAAGTATGTAAATCGACTTCAAACAAATCTAAAATAGGTCATCCGTTGGGCTATGTCTGTACTTCTACAAATCGCATGTCAATCTGATTAACTGAGGAGTTTGATGCCCAATTTACTTGAAATCGGGCGAAAATATATATGAAAGCTCTATCCAAATATTAAGCGATTTCAAACAAACTTGTCACAGGTTAGGTTATACTAATTCCAGAACGTTTTTTTCCTATCAGTCCACTGGTTCCTTGGTGCGTCAATTCTATAATAAAATGGAGCTATATCTAAATCTGGACCGATTTTATCAAAACTTGGCAGACATCATTCTAGGCTCAATTCAGTGCGTTATGCCAAATTTTTTGCAAATCGAAGGATATATAGGGACTTTGGTGCACCATATACATGAAATCGGGCGAAACTATATATGGGAGCTATATCTAAATCTGGACCGATATTCTCGAAACTTGGCAGACATCACTCTAGGCTCAATTCAATACGTTATGCCAAATTTCGTGCAAATCGAAAGATATATAGGGACTTTGGGGCATCATTTACATGAAATCGGACGAAACTATATATGGGAGCTATATCTAAATCTGGACCGATTTTCACGAAACTTGGCAGACATCATTCTAGACCTAAATGATTAGGCTATACCAAATTTCGTGCAAATCGAAAGATATATAGGGACCGTTTACATTAAATCGGTTAAATATATATATGGGAGCTATATCTAAATCTGAACCGATTTTTTCCAATTTCAATAGGGTTCGTCCTTGGGCCAAACAAATGAGCTGTGTCAAATTTCATCCAATTCAGATCATAAATGCGACCTGTACTTTGCTCACAAAAATACATGGACAGACGGACGGACGGACATGCATAAATCGAATTAAAAAGTGATTCTATGCATATTCTCAAAAGGAACCATGTGTCTATCTCGTTTCCTTTTGCCTGTTACAAACATATGCACAAATACATAATACCCTGTACCACAGTGTGGTGAAGGGTATAAAAATGTAAGAAATTTTCCTCATTCAGATCACATCCAATACAATCCGATTACTTTATAGGGTCATACAAGCTGGACAATGTTGATTCTTTCTCTGATCTTGGCGTCATCTTAGATCCTAAACTAAGGTTTCATCTTCATATCGATTCTTGTGTTAATAAAGCCAAGTCTTTATTAGGATTCATTAAACGCTGGTCTAAAGAGTTTGATGACCCTTATGTTACTAAAAGTTAGTTATTGAGTTTATACCCAATTTTTGTGTAATTACTCGGGTATTTACCCGAGTATCCCACGTCTTTAAAGTATCGTAAAACTATCCATTCTAAATCTATTTGATAACAGAAACTCGGAAATAGGGTGTAAGATGTGGTATTATCGAATATATATTAAATACCCAAATAAATACCCGCAAATGGGTATTTACCCGGTAAATACCATCTCTAATAATTTCAATCGGATGGTAAATGCGATCTGGCAACCAATGGCCTATCTAGATTCCGTTTGAATGTTACAAACATATGCGGTGGTAAAATCGATGTTTCCATACCCTCCACGATGAGGTGAAACATGTGGCAATATTAATAAAATGCCAAATTACAGCCATTTCGGTCGAGAAACGTGCCCAAACAAAATATCGAGTTTTGGGAGCCACCCTGAAACTTGGGTCAATATAAATAGTTTTGTTGGTAGTAAGATTTGGCATTCAATGAGAATATAAAATACCAATTTAAGAAAAATCTCCAAAATACCGAATATTAATTATTTATAGTGCGGAGTTTTCAATTCGTTTGAAAAACGTGTCCAAGATTCCCAAAATACCGAATATTTGGAGGGGTACCGTTTTTTGGGGTCTACACCAAAACGCGAACCAAACAGTATTAGCAATTTGACATTCAACGAGAATATAAAATACCAATTTAAGAAAAATCTCCAAAATACCGAATATTAATTATTTATAGTGCGGAGGTTTGAATTCGTTTGAAAAACGTGTCCAAGATTCCCAAAATACCGAATATTTGGGGGGTACCGTTTTTTTGGGGGCTACACCAAAACGCCAACCAAACAGTATTAGCAATATCTGTGCAAACTTTAGGACCTCTATATTAAATATTGCGATCTCTATCGTTATTTCAACAGATGGACAGATATTCTGGCCGAAAATCATAAGCAACGTAGAACTGTGGAACCTAAAGAAACAGGAACCAATTCCAAAACTCATGAAATACAGGAAATGGATTCGACGACAACTAAAGAAAAAAATATCCATAGCATAGCTAGAATGGTCCTTGAATGGACCTCCAAAGATCACGAAATCGTGGTCGACCAAGAAACACCTGGCGACGACCATAACGAAAAAATTTAGGGGAAATAACACAACATGGAAAGATGCAAAATCAACGGCAACTAACCATTCAATATGGTGATGCTTTGTGGAAGCTGTATGCTCCCAGGAAGAATGACACAGCACAAAAGTCAATCTCCACACTATACTACTTCATCTACTTAGCTGGAATAAAAACAATGAATAGCGAAGCTAACTCAAGGACTAATCGATTTAAATTACAATGCTTTGTGGAATCACCTTTTAAATATCTATGTTTGCGTCAAGCTTCAATATAGTTGCATATATTTCAAACAATTTATCAAATCATTTGTCGCTGTTGTTATCCGATTCCTGAAATTGTCGACCATTATCTCGTTTGAAAATTTATAGTCAATGCTTTGTCCGACATCCTCCAAGTAAATAAACAGAAAAAAACTTTTCTAATTGGGTAATGGTACTAATGCCAAGCAAAGTAGCCTTCAACTTTTTGGCCATATTATTGCAAGCGATTCCCAGTATCTCCCACAACGCCACAGCTACCTCAACCAACCCCTGAAAAACCTTTCAAAGCTTCACCATCAAATATCCTTGCATTGAGATTTTCTTAGAACTTCAAAGTTTTCTTAAAACAACGTTGTGTTGCTTTTGTTTTATTTCTACTTTGTTCTGCCCTCAAGAAAAGGGTCATAGACAGTAGGAAACTTCTAACTGCCATTGTTTTTGTTGTTTCTTTTTTTCCTACGGGGACATGTCACGATATTTGTGTGTGTATAGGTGTATACACGTTAGTTGTTCGGTCGGTCGGCTGGTATGTAGCTCAAGTAAATCTATTGTTTTAAAACAATTTTTGTTTTCTTTAGTTTTTTTGTGTTCTTCTTGTTTTTGTATTGCATTGTCCTTTCATGTGCAGGACATCGCAGTGTTGTTCTTAATCAATTCAGTTTCTGAACCTTTTATAGAATACAAATTATTTTTGTACGGCAAAAAAGTGAATAAAACAACAACTTATAAGTTTCACGTTGCAATAAAGCAACCGTAAAATTACAATGCATTACCTGCCATGCCATGCGGCAACGACCTGCACAACATAGAATTTGAAGTCGGATGGGGCGGGAAGTAAAAACAAGGACATTTTTGTGGCTTCATTCAATGCGCTTGCAGAATGGATATCTCAGGACAGCAAACACAAACACACACAGAGAACACCTCACCTCACTTAAGGCGACACTGCATTGTTGCCCAGCAGTAATGGGGAAGAATGGGGTTGCAACGACGGTTCTTTATCCATTCCCGCTGTTGTAAATCCTAGTGCCAGGTCTGTCCGTCCATCAGATGGTCTGTCGTTTGGTCATTTGCTTTATACTTTTGAGGTTTGCCTTAACATAATGACTGCAGTATCTGTGGCCAGAGAAAAACTACAGAAAACACAAACACACACACAACCTACCGTCCTGACTGCCTGCCTGCCGAAACAACAAACGACAAAGTCAACATCGCACCGCAAGGATACCAACTAGACCAGTATCAAACTAAACCCAAAACCACACCGACATCTGCAATCATATGAAGAAAAACGAAAAGAAGACAGAAGAACAAAAACAAGGGTAAAGAGAATTTAAAAACTATTGGCTATGGAAAAATCGAGAAGAAATTATACGATTTAGAAAATAACTCAATATATTTTGAATGGTTTTTTTATTTAAATCGAATTTTTTATCTCTGAAAACATCTATTCGCAAAATGTATCGATCTAAATGTGAAAAAAAACTAAAATTTATATAGATGTATCAAAACATAAGCGGGATAAATGTAGGAACTATTAAAGAGGTTTCCACTTCACCACACTGTGGTACCGGGTATTATGGCTTTGTACATATGTTTGTAACAGTCGAAAGGAAGAATGTGTATATAATCGCTTTCTGAGTCGATGTATGCATGTCCGTCCGTCCGTTTTTGCATGTTAAATTGTAAACAAAGTACAGGTCGGATCTATTATCTGAATTTGATGAAATTTGGCTCAGCTCATTTATTTGACCCATAGACGAAATAGGGAAAATTCGGTTCAGATTTACATATAGCTCCCATATATATTTTAGTCTGAATTTAAATAAATGGTGCACCTAAGGCCCAAAGTTTGGCCGATTGACACAAAATTTTGCACAACGTACCGCAGTTAGTAGTACGTTGATGTTAATTGACCTCTAAATAATCAACGAGAATCCGATTGGATTTGCTTACAAATCGATTTACATAATCTAAACTAATAAAAGAGTAAATTGATTGACTGACTGATTTAACGATTCATCAACGCCCAGACGAAACGACTGAAACTATAATCTTGAAATTTTAGGTGAGGGTCACTCTTGGTCCAAATGTGACAGATAAGGCTAGGTTTTGGGAAATTCGTACTAGAACGGTGCGAAGAGTACTAAAACTTACTAAATGTGATACCATTTGTATTTGGCGAACCGGTAGAGCTAGAACTCTGAAATTTGGATTGTTGGTCGCTGATGGAGTGTAGGATAGATGTAGCAAAGGGTTTTAGGAAATTCGAACTATAACTATACCAAAAGTACTAACATGTACTTAATTTGGTACAAATTCGTAGCATGTGAATGGATAGAGCAAAAACTTGAAATGTGGAATGCGAATTAGGGTTGAGATGTAGATTCTATTTAAGGAGATGGTTATGAAAGCGTGTACTCATGTGTACGAAAAGTACTATATGGTACTATATTTGGTACAAATTTAATCTATGCTAATAAAAGAGTTAAGTGATTGACTGACTGACTGACTGACTGATTTACAATTCATCAACGCCCAGACGAAACGGCTGAAGCTAGAATCTTGAAATTTTGGATGAGGGTCACTCTTGGTCCAAAGGTGACAGATAAGGCTGGGTTTTTGGAAATTCGTACTAGAACGGTACGAAACGTACAAAAACGTACTAAATGTGATACCATTTGTATTTGGCGAACCGGTAGAGCTAAAACTCTGAAATTTGGATTGGTTGTCGCTGATAGAGTGTAGGATAGGTGTAGCAAAGGGTTTTTGGAAATTCGAACTATAACTATCCCAAAAGTACTAACATGTACTTATTTTGGTACAAATTCGTAGCATGTGAATGGATAGAGCTAAAAACTGGAAATGTGGAATGCGAATGCGAAGTTGAGATGTAGATTCTATTTAAGGAGATGGTTATGAAATCGTGTACTCATGTGTACGAAAAATACTATATGGTACTATATTTGGTACAAATTTAATTTCGAGATACAAATCGAGCTGGAATTCTGGAATTTTAAATTAAAAGTACCGACTGAGTGTAGGATTGGGATATAAACGTAGTTTTAACCAGTAAGGAAAGTATCACTTACCTAAAATCGGACGAAACTATATATGGGAGCTATATCTAAATCTGGACCGATTTTCACGAAACTTGGCAGACATCACTCTAAGCTCAATTAAGTACGTTTTGCCAAATTTCTTGCCAATCGAAAGATATATAGGGACTTTGGTGCACCATTTACATAAAATCGTACGAAAATATATATGGGAGCTATATCTAAATCTGGACCGATTTTCAGGAAACTTGGCAGACATCATTCTAGGCTTAATTCATTACGCTGGGCCAAATTTCGTGCAAATCGAACGATATATAGGGACTTTGGTGCACCATTTACATAAAATCGGACGAAACTATATATGGGAGCTATATCTAAATCTGGACCGATTTTTACGAAACTTGGCAGACATTATTCTAGGCTTAATTCATTACGCTGTGCCAAATTTCCTGCAAACCGAACGATATATAGGGACTTTGGTTCACCATTTACCTTAAATCGGACGAAAATATATATGGGAGCTATATCTAAATCTGAATCGATTTTTCTCAATTTCAATGGGGTTCGTCCCTGGGCCAAATAAGTGAACTGTGCCAAATTTCATCCAAATCGGATCATAAATGCGACCTGTACTTTGTTCACAAAAATACATGGACGGACGGACAGACGGACAGACGGACATGCGTAAATCGACTCAGAAAGTGATTCTATGCATATTCTCAAAAGTAACTATGGGTCTATCTCGATTCCTTTTGCCTGTTACAAACATATGCACAAAGACATAATACCCTGTACCACAGTGTGGTGAAGGGTATAAAAATGTGTTACTTGTGTGTACGAAAAGTACTAAGTCGTACTATAATCGGTGCGGTTTGGATGTGGGTGAACCGATAGAGCGGGAACAATGAAATTTGAAGTTAGGATCACTGTAGGGGTGTGGAATTGTGGCCAGGATTCAGTTTAAGAAAATTATACTTAAGTGTACTAAACGGTACTAAATTTGGTACAACTTGAATTTTAGGTCAATCAATCGAGCTAGAATCATGAAACTTGGAGTCAAGATCACTGCTAAGGTGTAAGATTGAGATATGTAGGAAGTTTTAGAAATTTGTACTAATGTGTACTAAATTTGGTACAATTTGAATTGTGGATAAAGCGATAGAGTTGGAATCCCGAAATTTTGATTTAGGATCACTGTAGAGGTGTAGGATGGTTTGGAAATTGATACTACCATGTACTAAATTTAGTACGATTTGATTTGTGGGTGAACTGAAAGAGTTGAAATCCTGAAAGTTGTAGGATTGGGGTACGTAGGAAGATTTGGAAATTCGTACTACTAAATTTTGTACAATTTAAATTGTGCTATAGAGTTGAAATCATGAAATTTTGATTAAGAATCACTGTGGAAGTATATAGGAAGTTTTGGAAATTGGTACTACTGTGTACTAAATTTGGTACAATTTGAATTGTGAGTGAACCGATAGTGTTGGAATCCTGAAAGTTGGATGTAGGATCACTGTGGGGGTGTTGGTTTGGGATAATAAGGAGGTTTTGGAAATTCGTACTACTGTGTACTAAATTTGGTACACTTTTAATTGTGGTGAACCGATAGAGTTGAAATCCTGAAACTTGGATTTAGAATCAATGTGGGGGTGTAGGATTGTATTTATGGAAATAATGTGTACTAAATGGAAAATTTTGTAAAATTTGGATTTGGGTGAACCTTTAAAGTTCGAATCATGAAATTTTGTACTAAACGGTACTGAAATTTAATTTATGGTCGATATTAATGTGTTGATTGTTTTTTCTGATATATGCAGTTTTCTCTAAAATAAAATAATATGTTAATATATGCTTAAATATATCCTACATTCGCTAACGAAGTTGCGGGCATATGCTAGTTATACATATAAAATTATTATATGTAATATAATAGGTTGAAGAAAGATATTTTTATTGATTGATCTAAGTCGGTTCACATTTAGGATACATCTGTTGTATATACCCAAAGTGTTGAAGGGTATCATATAGTCGGTACCGTCCGACTTTACTACTTTCCTTACTAGTCACGGTATTCAAAGAAAACGGAATGTTTTCCGAGAAAAGTGATCGGATGATTAAATTTGCTGCTAGTATGTTGTTTATATGCTGAAAAATTGAATTCAAAATTACAAATTCTCATGTTTAAAACAAGTTCTTATATTCAATATTTTCTGTGATAAAGGTTTTTATTCACCAAGCGTCTAGAGTGCCATATCAGTCCCTTCAGGGGGGAATGCGGTTAAAATATTATAAATACCTACAACTAATGCTGGTATTTTTTTTATATGGGAGCTATGCCAAAACATGGACAATTGTCAAACAACTTCTGCAAAGATTTTTCGCCGCCTACGAAAATTTAAAATTGCACCCACTTCAGCGATACAGTGCTGCAAATCCCTTTCAATATACCGAAATGGCTCGGCAACTTTGAATGGGGCTATGTTCCAAAATTTTACATGTATTGATAATTTCCGGAATACCTAATTGCAAAAATTGTGGTAAATTTCTACAGCGGCTATGTCGAGGATCGTACGATATCTGTGCGACAAGTTTTTTGGGGTGGAGAATTCCTAATGGAGATGAAAGACCTTGGTGAGTATATGGAAACTTCAGAATATAGGTCCACTTTTCTGGTAGCCTCCATATAAAGGTATAACAATTTTTGGGAATTTTGTAACACATCTTAATATTCACCGGAGATCCCTTAAAGTATACACATATACTCTTGATGAGAATAAAAATCTTTGTCTGTCCGTATATCTGTCCTTCGGTTGAAATCACGATAGAGATCGCAATATTTAAGATAGAGCTCTGAAATGTTAGACAGATATTGCTATTACTCGTAGGGTGTACATACAGATACCTACAGATTTAATAATTGCGGTGAAGAAAGGTATTGTGATACAAAACGAAAATGTTAGGTTCGAAATTGAGCTATATCGGTCATCAATTAGGCATATGTCCTCATACAATGATAATCACTATAGATGTAATCAATATTGATCGCCTTTTAGGTATAGCTTTCATACCTAACGATTTAATTTAAGATATTCAAACGGACGTAACAACAATAGTATGTTTTTACACCCTTCACAACACTGTGGTACAGGGTTCAGATTTAGACATACCTACCATATATAGTTTCGTCACATTTTTTGTTAATGATACACCAAACTCCCAATATTTGTCCGATTGGGACAAAATTTTGCACAGTGTAATGAATCATGTTCAGATTGATGTCAGCGAAGTTTTGTTAAAATCGGTTCAGATTCAGATATAGCTCCCATATATAGTTTCGTCCGATTTTATGTGACAGAGTGCTGTATTAGGTGCAGACTGATGTCTGCGAAGTTTTTTTTTTTAATCGGTTCAGATTTAGACATAGCTCCCATATACAGATTCGTCCGATTTTTTGTGAATGATACACCAAACTCTCAATATTTGTCCGATTGGGACAACATTTTGCACAGAGTACTGCATTAGATCCAGACTGATGTCTGCGAAGTTTTTTAAAAATCGATTTAGATAGAGCTCCTATATATATATTTGTCCAATTTTTGTGAATGATACATCATGGGAGTTTGGTCACATAATTGAGAAAAAATGATGCGTGATAAGGTTTGCTGAAATCGGTTCAGATTTCGATATAGGTCGTACATCTATTTTAATTCGATTTTATGTAAATGGTCGTTACAAGAAATTTGGCAGAGGGTATTAAATTGAATATAGTGATTACAAAAAACTATTGGTGCAATGGTTACTCAATTAGGTCCACATATAGCTCCCATACATAATTTGACTCGATTTTATACAAATGGTACACCAAAGAAGTCTGTCCGTTCGACATGCAATTATTCATTGATTTCAGAATGGTATGCGTATGGGGTTTTTTAATTGTTTCAAATATCTATCTAGAAAGCACATTTCATTCCGCCCGATTCCATCTCCTCCAAAGATTCTATGACGTTCTATCTACAGGATATTGTAGATATTAACATGTATTGCATGTACCCAAAGTGGTGAAGGGTATCATATGGTTATTAATAAAGAAAGACGTAACTACACTCCTGTAAACAACTAAAGCTCGCAATATTGAAGAAAGAAATTCTGAATTTATATTAATGTTCATTCTGGGATGTTTGGTATTGAAAATGAGATATATACACAAAATCGGACGAAAATATGTTTGGGAGCTTCAAAAAAAAAACTTTTTTTAAACAATAAATACGGCTCTATAGAGTGGTTAAACTTTGAAAAAATTTCCATCCATACCCCATTTTTAATAGATTTTATAACGGTGACAATATGTTTCTAGTAAATAATTTGGGCGAGTCCGACAATTTTTCATAATAAAGAATGTATACTGAATTTATTGAAATACATATTGGGCTTTCTTAACATGATACGATTAAAATAAAAAAAAACACATTTAAAATATTAAAATAACGATTTCTTGTATAAATACTTTAAAAATTGAAACTATAAGAATTATAAGCTCGTTGTTAATATCCTATTTGCCAGAATATATAAGCAGGCATACAGCTAAAAACGTATTATACCATCAGAAAAAAACTTCACCGCATTCCTCTTGCCTTTTTGTATACCAACGCCATAAAAATCCCCATTGCATTACATTATTGTCTTTTCATTTCATATCTACTACATATGTGTGTGTATGGAAGATATTACCAGTATTTCATTCCGCCAAGCTGTGATGTGGTAAAATTACAATGCCAAGATGAATGTGTGGTTTTATTACCGAGGAGATTAATATTCCACATCTATTGATGGCACTTCTTTTCGCAATATAACCGCAGATCAGGCAATATTTACTGGTTGCCTATATTTTGCAGGGAGTCTTTTTCGTGCATTCTGGCATTTCCAACAATACAACTACCACAACAACAATACGTGCATATCAGCACAAATTAGCCTTATCATCGTCATCATCATCTGCAACGTCGTATGTCAGAAATGCATGATGGGCCCATTAACACTGAACACATCGACTATAGTCGATGGGTAATTTCCCCTGCCTTGAATTGCATTTTTTTTAAGTCTTCATTAGCAGAACTTTCTGTTCTTTTCTTGTAAACTCGCTCTCCCTGTAGCTCTCTCTATCGCTCAGCTGGAATCAAAGCCAAAAACTCTTTACGCTCCAATTAACTAAAATGCAATAAACGGCTAGAAATTCGCTGATGTTTCGTAAATTCCTTGCGAACAACTGTGTGTGTGTGTTGAAATGACTACCACTACTAGGTACTTGGAGCAACAATTGTCGTCGACAACAGTAAACAATTCTCAGATGGTGGAAAAGCAGCACCAGTTCCACCACCAACAACAACAAATTAAAAAAAAAAAATTTATTGTTGGAAAATTTTTGTTTGTTTTATGTTGACGTTCAATGTTGGCAGTTTGCTTTTTCGTCCTTTTTGTCCATTCATTTATTCGCAATTTACTACTGCAAAGAGGACAACCCACAAAACATGTGGCGCATTGCAACACAGCTCAATTCATATCAAGCACTGGAATGATGGCTATGATGCCGTTGATGGAATTTTACTATAGCAACAGGATCAAGAAGAATTTCAGCACTATCATAAAACAACAACAGTGTGAAAAACCACACAAAAAACACAGAAGCCAATGGCGTGTGTCAAGCTTTTAATAAAATAATATAGTGCAGCGCGGTTTTTATACCATATACACCACAATGTGGAAATAAGATAGACCCATATTAAAACTATTGATATTTTTGAAAGTTAATTCAAGTTAAAATATAGCTTTATATATACTAGAAATATCGTTAACCTTTTATACCTTCCAGAGATACCAGAGGTGGACTTTCAATATACTCCTGTACCACAGTGAGGTGAAGGGTATAAAAATTAAAGATGCGGTGGAAAAAATATCACAATACGAATAAACATAATGAGAATGTATTCATAAAATCATAAACCTCATGAATATTCATTTGTATACAATGTTCCATTATATAAAATCCTTGTGAATCATCCCGTCATATCTTCCTATATATAATTTCACGTTATATACTGTATTCATAAGCTGATGATGCTAGTCTACTGGAATTGTCATATATAACATGTCATTGTACATTTTCAAAATTTGATGAATTCATCATGCAGTCAGAAACCCAACAACATTTCATATCGACATACATTCACATAGACTTGTTATTATAGGTTAATATAAGCCTGAAAGACCTTAAATTACAAACACAACATAGAAATTGGCACATTCATTCATTTATGAATAATCAATTTTGATGAGAGAGAGATTTACATGTTTCATTATTCAGGCAAAAAAGCCAAAGTTGTGGCGTATACGTTATACCATTTTTAGATATTGACTTTTGAAATTCATCATACGCTAATCAAATCATCATACGCTAATCAAAGAAACAGAAGTATATTTGGAATGAAATTGGGCCTGTAGGAGCAAATTATCTCGGATTAAATATCAATCATTTGCAGTTTATGGCGATTTTCAAGCTTCATGCTTTCGATTTGCATTGCGACCTTTATGTGGAATATTTGACACTTAGCTTCAGCTTTTCGCCTGGCTTTCGGCTTTTCAGTGAGTCACTCACATCCATAACATTTACAGAAGTAAATAAGATGAGATAAACAAATAAATTGCTCAAATCCAATAATAATAATTTTAATTATAAAATATGTACTCGTACAAAATGAAAAAAACCGCTGTTGCAAACATAAATTTACTGTTAAAACTTTCATTCGGCCCCTTCGTCGCTGTGAATTACGTACTGGGAATGAAATGACTAATCTTTTTGATACCTCCCCTACAAAATAGTCAAAATTGTGCTAAAAAAATAATTTTATAAAAACATGCAAATGGGCTATCCGAAATGGTACGTGCCCAAAATATCGAATTTCGAGGGTACCAAATATTTTGTAGGAGTTTTAGAAATGACTGTGCAAAATCTAAATCAGAGCTCTACATTAAATATTGCGTTCTCTATCGTGATGCGAAGAGACATGCACGCATAAAATCAATTGATATAAAGAATTTTATTTTATCTGATTCCTTATGCTTGGAATATGCCTCTGTCATGAGTGATTCAATGCGATAATGGCATAAAGCACACGTCTAAGATGATAAAACAATGGGTATCCAATGAAAAATGGTGGTCAGTCACCTGACCTAAATCTCATAGAGAACCTTTAATAAAAATTGGAAATCAATTCAAAAAAATGGGATTTCTATGTTGCCCTGAATGATTAGAGGAATAAAATCCCAAACGACATAGTTGATCATTTAATCGACTTCATGCCAATACAATGCACAGAACTCATTAAATTACGTGTTTATGATATCGATTACTAACAACAAATTGGAACTTTTTTTTAAATATCGGTGACATATAGTATAAGTTGCAAATGTTTTGAACGCATAAAAACACCAGTTTTTACGCTATTTTGTATATTTAGGACAAACTGTTCTATGTACGACTTAAAATATTTTTGCATTTAAAACATTGTTTCAAAATTTTTAATTTCAATAAAATTACGGGTTTTGTACCACTGATGACTTGGTTGCAAATCTTTTGAGGAGCACGGTATATTAAGGTCTTCCATGTTTAGACCACACAGAATTTGTGATTCCCTGTTTAAAGGAACCAGAAGTCATGGACTTTCGGACTTGATCTAAATTTGACAAACGCACCGGAAGGAGTGGACAGATGAGTCCCATTTTCGGGCTTGATCTATGCTTGTTAACAAAATATTATGGTGTCATTGTTTGAATGCAATGTGTATTTCGCGTTCGATGCATAAAAGATTTAAACATTTTCAACAATTTTAGCCTATCTGATCAAAATTTTTCGTAAATACTCACGAAAAAAATACAAAATTTAATGAAAATATTTGTTATAAGTCCATATGTAGCCCACTATAAATTTATTGTGGCATAATCCTGATTTTGAATATTGTTCGGGCTTATTAACAAATAAAAAGAAAGGATAATTATACCCTTCACCACACTGTGGTACAGGGTATTATGTCTTTGAGCATATGTTTGTAACAGGCAAAATATATAATACGATTGGCATGAAATTTGGCATAGAGTTCTAAATTTGGTGCAGAATGATGTGTGCCATGTTTCGTGAAAATCGGCTCAGCTTTAGATATAGCTCCCATATATAGTTTCGTCCGATTAAAGGTGAATGGCGCACCATATAGTCCCATATATATCTTTCCGATTTCATGTAAATTTAGCACAAGTACTATATAGGTCCGGAATGATGTGTGCCAAATTTGGAACATAACGTACTGAATTGAGTCTAGAATGATGTGTGTAAAATTTCTTGAAAATCGCTTCAGATTTAGATATAGCTCCCATATATATTTTCGTCCGATTTCATGTAAATGGTTCACCAAAGTCCCTATATATCTTTTGATTTCCACGAAATTTGGCATAGTGTACTGACTTGAGTCTAGAATGACGTGGGTTAAGTTTCGTGAAAATTGATTCAGATTTAGATATAGCTCCATATATATATATATATATATATATTTCCAAAATAGGTTCAGATTTACATACACGATCATTCATGTTAACTTTACAGCAAGTAATCAATGGATGTCTGATTGAGATTAAATTTTTAACCGTGCAGCATACCAAATAACTTGTGTCAAGTTTGCTTTAAATCGATTTAAAAAAAATTGAGCATAGCATGCAGAATTACATGTGTAGAGATTGATGTTAGTCGGTTTAGATATACATAAAGATCATATATTTAAGTTCGTTCAATTTCATGTTAAGGCCGATTCATTCAAAATTCGATATAGTTTTATATGTCAATTATATTGGTTGGATATCCGTCCAGATTTAGATTTACTACTTGCCTTACTGGTTTTGTTCTGTAAACCTTATGTACGAATGAAAATTTTTTTGCCTTTAAAACCATGTTTCAAAATTTTTAATCCCAATAAAATTACGGGTTTTGTCCCACAGATGACTTGGTTGCAAATGGTTTGGGCAGCACTGTATATTAAGGTCTTCCGTGTTTAGATTGTATGAATGTGTTCGATTCATAAAAGATTTAAACATTTTCAAAAATTTTCGCCTGTCTGATCAAAATGTATCGTAAATACTGGGTGTTACTAATCAAATCCGTAAATATTCAACGGGTGCGCGATTGATAATTGCTTTAAATCGGGTTTACATATATGTCTATAATCAAAAAGAGTTAATTTAGGTCCCATTGTAACAAACGAATGACCGGATTTTGAATATTGTTCGGGCTTATTAACAAATACCAACAAACGATAATTTTTGTATGCAATACTGAAATCTATAAATCCGTTGCTGTCTTCATTTAAATTCTTCAACTTAATTGCCTAGTATCTTCATCGTCGATGTTAAGAAATGAAAATTATCTCATCTCTTCTTTGCACCAATATTTCAAATCCAACACGAATTAATTAAAAACAGTTAAGTACAGATGGACACGTTTTGTAATGACTGAGTTTAAGTAAGTCTATGAAGTTGGTGGCATTGCCGTAACTCTTGCCTGCAACACTTTGTTTATGGAGAAGAGAAAAGTAACAATTGTTACAGAGGAACATTTTGCGCTAAAACTTCACCGTAACACACTTAATTAAACGGCCAAAAAAGATGTCGATTAACTTTCAAGCGTTACATAAACACACTCCCACAACAACCAACAAACACAATCAAATTTGAGATTGGCACTATCATCGGCAAACTGAACAACAAAAACAACAAAAATTTCCAACCAAAGGGCATTATGTCCGTTGTTAAGGAAATATCCTAGAATGAATCAAAGGGAAGAGTTGTGTATTTGGTGAGTACGAGTGTGCTCATCTAGTGTCATTAAATGTAAACACAGATACAAACGTTGCAGTTAGCTCAAATAGTGAGAATTGATTAAAACCATAACGTTGTTTACACTGGTACTGCCGATGCGTTTAGCCCAAAGCGTAGTTGCCTTGTTGTCATCAAACCGATTCTGTTTCACTCGATTTTGATGACTAAAGTGCGAAAGAGACTTTGGCCAAAAAACAAAACTCTTGTCAATTTCTTGTTTAGTTAGCAAGGTTTGGTTTTTGTCAGAAGAGAGAGTTGTTGTGAAATGGAAAACATTTCTTTTAGCAAAATCCCACCGCCTGAGTAAAATACGGCTTTACAAATAGCAAACAACTCATGGCACGACCATCATCAGTATTATACAAACATTTACCGTTTACTGTTTTGTAAATTGTGGCCGAGTTCGAAATGAATGTTCAAAGGTAAAACATTTTGTGTGTCATTGTGGTGAATTTTACAACGTCAGGATCACAGGGCTCGTGTTCATGTTCAGGTACACCGCCATTCAAATGTCAATGTTTATTGCGTAATTTGACAAAACATGTCGACAATTGCTGATGTCGTTTATCACTGTTTATTGCACTGTGGTACTGTTGGATGGACTAATGTTTGTAAAGGATTACCAAAGCAGACATACTTTATTTAAAAAGTTCCTATGTTTACGAACCGAATTTTATCACAAAGAGATCTTTAAATTACATATATATATATATATATATATATATAAAGATGTCTTGTAACTTTGTCTACATGTACTTAAAGCAGAAGAAAATAAATTAACCAATGTTGCTGTTGCCTTTTTTTAATTAAAGAAAAGTCTTGCTTTTTAAAGGTAGACATGATTCCCGATCACTGGAACATCAGAATCTCAAAATTCCAACACAATAAGACAGAACTGAAATGACAGTTAAAAGACGTGTCCAAAAATCCTATAACACCGACTTGGATCAGTATTAATTGCTTTAGTACAGAAATGTGAGGGTACCCTTCTATGCAGGCTCCACTCAAACTTGACACATACAATGAAAACCCCAAATACTAAAGGACAACCAATTTGATAAAAGTGTCCAAAATCCAAAAATCTACAGCAAAATCCCCACCAATACCGAATATTGGGGGTATCGTTATATGGGGGATGCCCTGAAACTTGCAATGAGAATCCAAAATACTAAGTTACAGTCAATTCGGTTGAAAAAGTGTCCAAATATATACTCTTATGTGGGGCTACCCTGTAACTTGGGTCAATATTAATAATTTTCAGTATGGAGATGCCGAACTATTCAAGACTGGTGGCCAGATACTGGTCAGGAGCATGCGCCAGCTGATTAGCACAATTTGGCTAGATGAATGCATGTCCAATGATTGGAAACTCAGCATGCTGTGTCCCGTGCACAAAAAAGGAGACAAGACGATATGTGTCAACTATAGAGGAATAAGTCTCCTTCCCATCGCATATAAAGTGCTATCCAATGTGCTGTGTGAACGATTGAAGCCAATGGTCAATGACATCATCGGACCATACCAATGCGGCTTCAGACCTGGCAAATCCACCATTGACCAGATTTTCACTCTGCGCCAAATCCTGGAAAAGACCCACGAAAAACACATCGACACATACCACCTATTTGTCGACTATAAAGCCGCATTCGACAGCCCTATCCGTTCAGAGGTGTATAAAGCCATGTCTGCGTTCGGCATTCCTGCAAAATTAATACGGCTATGCAGGATAACGTTAAGTGGCACAAGTTCCGAACGAGGATTTAGACAAGGTGACAGTTTGTCGTGTGATCTTTTTAACATCCTACTGGAAAGGTCATATGAGACGCAAAGGTGAACCGAAATGGCACTCTGTACACCAAACAACACATGTTACTCGCCTACGAAGATGACATCGATATAATGGGTCGAACATTGCGAGCGGTAACAGCCACCATTGAACAAATTGAAAAGGAGTCTGCCAAAGTGGGTCTGGCAGTAAACGGCGAGAAGACCAAGCTGATGGTATCAACGCGCAAGACGTCCAATAGACTCGGACCAACTGTGGAACTTGAGAACTACAGCTTCAAGGTAGGTAAAGACTTTATATACCTTGGTACTGCCATAAATAAAACAAATGACATCATTTTTGAAATTCGGAGAAGGATTGTGATTGCCAACAGATGCTACTATGGTCTAGGTAAGCAGCTTAGAAACAATGTCACCTTCCGCCAGACCAAACTCACACTTTACAAGACCCTGATACTACCCGTGCTATTATATGGATCAGAAGCATGAGTAGCTCTGGGGGTTTTTGAGAGAAAAATTCTCCGAAAGATCTACGGGCCGATCTGCGTTGACGTTGAATATCGGCGTCGAATGAACCACGAGCTTTACAATTTATACGCGGACATCGTATTGAGCTGCAGCGACTACGGTGGCGAGGCCATGTTGTGCGGATGAATGAAAATGCCCCAGCTCAAAAGGCATATAAAAATGAGCCTACTGATAGTTCCCGTAGAAGGGGAAGGCCACGAATTAGATGGAAAGTCCAAGTAGAAAACAACATCTGGGAACGTGGTCTTCCAAATTGGTGGACTTGCGCACAAGACCGACGCGCTTGGAAATCTTTTTTAAGCTCGGCTTATGGAACAAACGTTCTGTAACAAGCCAGCTAAGTAAGTAAGTATGGAGATGTGCTATAAATTACGAACCCAAAAATGCTAAATTACAGCCAATTCGGATGAAATTCGTTTCGAAACGAGCCTAAATACCGAATATTAGGGGTACCGTTATATGGGGGCTACCCTGAAGCTTGGGTGGATATTAATAATTCTACCCTTCACCACACTGTGGTACAGGGTATTATGTCTTTGTGCATATGTTTGTAACAGGCAAAAGGAAACGAGATAGACACATGGTTCCTTTTGAGAATATACATGGAATCACTTTCTGAGCCGATTTATGCATGTCCGTCCGTCTGTCTGTCCATGTTAAACTGTAAACAAAGTACAGGCCGCATTTATGATCCGAATTGGATGAAATTTGGCACAGGTCACTTATTTGGCCCAAGGACGAGCCCTATTGAAATTGGGAAAAATCGGTTCAGATTTAGATATAGCTCCCATATATATATTTTCGCCCGATTTAATGTAAATGGTAAACCAAACTCCCTATATATCCTTCGATTTGCACGAAATTTGGCACAGCGTACTCAATTAGGTCTTGAATGATGTGTTTTGAGTTTCCTGAAAATCGGTCCAGATTTAGATATAACTCCCATATATATTTTCGTCCGATTTAGGGTAAATGGTGTACCAAAGGTCTTATATATCTTTCGATTTGCACGAAATTTGGCAGAGCGTACTGAATTAGGTCTATAATGATGTGTGTTAAGTTTCCTGAAAATCGGTTCAGATTTAGATATAGCTCCCATATACATATTTTCGCCGATTTAATGTAAATGGTGAACCAAAGTCCCTATATATCCTTCGATTTGCACGAAATTTGGCACAGCGTACTGAATAAAGTCTAGAATGATGTGCGTTAAATTTGGTGAAAATCGGTTCAGATTTAGATATAGCTCCCATATATATTTTCCTCTGATTTAATGTAAATGGTACACCAAAGTCCCTATATATCTTTCGATTTGCACGAAATTTGGCATAGCGTACTGAATAAAGTCTAGAATGATGTGTGCTAAGTTTCGTGGAAATATTTTCATCCAATTGAATGTAAATGGTACACCAAAGTCCCTATATATCTCTCGATTCGCCCGAAATTTGGCATAGTGTACTGAATTAGGTCTTAAATGAGGTGTGTTAGGTTTCCTGAACATCGGTCAACATTTAGCTATAGCTCCCAAATTTATTTTCGTCCGATTTTACACAACATTGACACAAAATTTTGCACGACGTTTTGAAGTTAGTGTAACATAGAAATTAGATATAAATTCTGCATCGAATTCCCCAGGTGGGTCCGATTGGCACAACATTTTGCACAACGTACGGAAAATAATATAACATAAAGTGTGACAAGTTTTGTTGAAATCGGTTTAGATTAGATATAGTTTCGTCCGATTTCAAGTAAAAGTTGCACAAAAGACCCAAAGTTAGGAAGTTTGCTACAAAATTTTGCACAATGTACTGAAATTAATATTGCCTAAAGATTGCCAAGTTTTGTAGGAATCTGTTCCAATTTAGATATAGCTCCCATATATAGTTTCGTCTGATTTTAGTTAGATGGTACACCAAAGACCAACACTAGGTCGATTGACACAAAATTTTGCACAACGTACTGAAGTTAATATAACCTAGCATGTGTAAGTTTTTGTTGAAATCAGTTCAACTTTGGATAGAGCTACCATACATATTTTCTCCCCATTTTAAGTAAATGATGCATCAAGAACTCAATACCTGTGACAAGTTTCTATGAAATCAATTTCGAAATAATCAATTAATTTACATAATTTTATACCATTGTAAGAAGCAGCTCTATATCTGACCAAATGAAAAATTTAGTATAGGTTGCAGAATGACATGTTTATGGATCCACTATCATTTTACTGGTCCTTAAAAAATTCGAAATCTTTTGTGATTCATCTGTTATATATACCCAAAGTGGTGAAAAAATTTCGTCACCTTGGATGTTTGGTGCACCATCTATATAAAATCGATCCAATCGAATATGGGAGCTATATCTAACATTTAGCAGATTTTATTTTATTAATCCATAACATCCATAATTTATTTAATCCATAACATGGAAATCACACTTACATTTCTAAAAAAACTTCTAATTTGCATTGAAGCTACTTAAATATTTTAAATTATTATGCATTAAGTGTAGACAGCATTGCTGTTTGACAATAATACCAGTCAAATTGAAATCAATCCAATTAATTAACAAATACTATTAAATTTAAGCATTAAAATTACAAAAGCTTTAATTAAATGCTGAATATTTAATGGTCAACAATCATACGTGCCGTTTATTTCCTTAATTGGATTATTATCAATTGTCGAATGAATTGGTTCATTACCTGCAATGAAAAACATAAGCGCATTTAAGTAAAAATACATTTTATAGATTCAACAAAACTTAGGTATAGATATATATTATAAACATAAATTTAAACCCTCTAGTATATGTCCACTTTAAATTCCCAATTATTTTTTTTCAAGTTTTAATCATTGAAAATATCAAATCCTTTATAGAACTTAAATAAGGTAAATATGGCATTGGTAATATTTAATATTTTGCCATTAAATCTTCTTCAATCAACAGAGATTTCAAAAAAATCCTTCCATCCCAATTGTAATATAAATTCATGTATTCTTTCCCTCACAATTACATTTTACATCTACACCGTTTGTATACAAATCTTATTTACATACACACACACACACTCACATACATACACCAGCTTAATATAAGCAAATATCGTATAATGCTATTTATTGGCTGGTTGAATGGTTGCTTGAATGGCATCAATTGAGAAGAAAATCAATGCAATAAGTTCAAGGATATGCTCAACGAATGAACGACCGAACGTACAAATGAACCAACTAACTTTATATGGCTGCTGCACGTACTTTAATCGAGCATTTCGTTGTTGCAGAGTTGCTGGCATCCGGTGCATGAATTTGGTGTACAATTTGTGCAAGGTCGTTTCCAATAAAATATGACAAAATTCAATTTGTGACTTGGGCATAGAAAGGAATGAATGTTTAGCAAACTATTAGCACTTAAGTTGTCAACAACAGCAATGCCAAAGAATCAAATTTTTGGGGAAAATTTATGAAAAAGGGCATTCGGTTGGGGAGGAACGAAACAAATACATGATAAATTACTTTATTGTAATAAACAATTGCGGTCAATTGAAAAAAAAAATGGTAATGTCCAAAGCAAATGCAGAATCTACTGTACACCTATATAACAAAGAATATGCAACACAGTTTTTTAAACAAATACCTTTAATTTGAAACGTAGGTATAAGTAAAAAAGTTTTAGTCGGATGCCACGGGTCGCCCTCAAAATGGTTTGTTTCTTGCCAAGATAAAATCGTATGTACGTCCCTGATATGTAGTATTTGCTATTCTAGAGGTCTACGAAATTTCTGCCTAGTGTTGAGGTGGAGCATTTTTTATTAAACACTAGCAAAGTTCCCGCTACTTCATATGCGGAAAGGGAAAACAAAACAAACAATTAATATTTTATGTGGAAATCATGAATATTGTATAATATTTTGTACAATAATTCCAAATTCCACCTCTAATCCAACATCCAATATCAAATTTATTACCATTTAGTACTCTTCATACACATAATCACAAATTTCCGAAATCGTTTTCTCATTTCCATTAGTAAGTAAGAATAGAATAAGTAACAATTTCTTCATCCTACACTCTAATGTCATGTTCTGACGGGCATCCAAACAACGTAGTTCGCTCTCAGAATTACATACATGAATTAACCCGTTCATACAACACTTTTTATACCCTTCACCACACTGTGGTACAGGGTATTATGTCTTTGTGCATATGTTTGTAACAGGCAAAAATAATCGAGATAGACACATGGTTCCTTTTGAGAATATGCATAGAATCACTTTCTAAGTCGATTTATGCATGTCCGTCCGTCCGTCCGTCCGTCTGTCCGTCTGTCCGTCTGTCTGTCCATGTTAAATTGTAAACAAAGTACAGGCCGCATTTATTATCCGAATTGGATGAAAATTGGCACAGGTCACATATTCGGCCCAAGGACGAACCCTATTGAAATTGGGAAAAATCGGTTCAGATTTAGATATAGCTCCCATATATATATTTAACCGATTTAATGTAAACGGTCCCTATATATCTTTCGATTTGCACGAAATTTGGTACAGCCTAATCATTTAGGTCTAGAATGATGTCTGCCAATTTTCGTGAAAATCGGTTCAGATTTAGATATAGCTCCCATATATAGTTTCGTCCGATTTCATGTAAATGGTGCACCAAAATCCCTATATATCCTTCGATTTGCACCAAATTTGGCATAACGTACTGAATTGAGCCTAGAATTATGTCTGCCAAGTTTCGTGAAAATCGGTCCAGATTTAGATATACCTCCCATATATTGTTTCGTCCGATTTAATGTAAATGGTGCCGCAAAGTCCCTATATATCTTTCGATTTGCACGAAATTTGGCATAAACTACTGAATTAACCCTAGAGTGATGTCTGCCAATTTTCGTGAAAATCGTTTCAGATTTAGATATAGCTCCCATATATAGTTTCGTCCGATTTCATGTAAATGGTGCACCAAAATCCCTATATATCCTTCGATTTGCACCAAATTTGGCATAACGTACTGAATTGAGCCTAGAATTATGTCTGCCAAGTTTCGTGAAAATCGGTCCAGATTTAGATATACCTCCCATATATAGTTTCGTCCGATTTAATGTAAATGGTGCCCCAAAGTCCCTATATATCTTTCGATTTGCACGAAATTTGGCATAACCTACTGAATTAACCCTAGAGTGATGTCTGCCAATTTTCGTGAAAATCGTTTCAGTTTTAGATATAGCTCCCATATATAGTTTCGTCCGATTTCATGTAAATGGTGCACCAAAGTCCCTATATATCCTTCGATTTGCAAGAGATTTGGCATAACATACTGAATTGAGCCTAGAATGATGTCTGCCAAGTTTCGTGAAAATCGGTTCAGATTTAGATATAGCTCCCATATATAGTTTCGTCCGATTTCATGTAAATGGTGCACCAAAATCCCTATATATCCTTCGATTTGCACCAAATTTGGCATAACGTACTGAATTGAGCCTAGAGTGATGTCTGCCAATTTTCGTGAAAATCGTTTCAGATTTAGATATAGCTCCCATATATAGTTTCGTCCGATTTCATGTAAATGGTGCACCAAAATCCCTATATATCCTTCGATTTGCACCAAATTTGGCATAACGTACTGAATTGAGCCTAGAATTATGTCTGCCAAGTTTCGTGAAAATCGGTCCAGATTTAGATATACCTCCCATATATAGTTTCGTCCGATTTAATGTAAATGGTGCCCCAAAGTCCCTATGTTAGTCAGATTGACATCAAATTTTGCACAACTTACAAAATTTAGCATAGAATTACGTAGTTGCGTTTTCTAGAAATACAGACATAGCCCAACGGATGACCTATTTATATTTGTTTGAAGTCGATTTACATACTTTATGGATATATCTAGGTAGATTCACATTTAAATAAATATCAACTATTTTAGTTCATCCAATTTCATTTTAATGGTCCTGTTGAATACACCCAAAGTGGTGAAGGGTATCATAAAGTCGGCCCCGTCCGACTTTACTACTTTCCTTACTGGTTTTATTTCAAACTTTTTGTTTCTTGTTTTACACCAACAATGTAACATATTTTAGTGAATTACATAGGGAGCTAAATAGAAAAAATAATTGTCTTTCTCCTGAATATAGTATGAACCCATATCTATATACTTTTCATTCCTGTTTTCCATTTTTTCTGAAAATGTTGTTGTTTTTAATACATTTTTATATTTTCTCAATTCAAATGTCACGTACTGTCACATATAAAAATTTTGAAAATTTTTTATTTGAGCTGCCCCTCATTTGTTTCTTGTTTTGTACGCTAATTAGAACCAAGGGAAAAGAAATGCATATTGTATTATGTAGAAAACAAAATTTACATCTTGCTGCATATATAAAAACTATAAATTTTTTTACTTTTCATTCATCATTTTCAATTTTACTGAAAAAGTTTGAAAATTTTATAAATATTTTCATGCTGTCAAAATTAATTTATTTTCGATAAATACTCTCAATTGTTAGGGATGGGACAAATTTTTTGGTTATTCAGAGAGTGATTCGAATTGAACATCGAACAAAAGTCGGTAATTACTAAGTAATTACTTCATAATTAAGGGTCGAACAACGAATGAGAGATCGAACAACGCTCGTCTGTACATGGCATAACAGTAACATTAATTCCACTATATATACATATATTCGTTCGATTTTATATAAATGGTGAAGCAAATTTTCAAACTTTTCCTATGAGACAAAGTTTTACACAGCGAATTAAATTAAGTGCAGATCGCCGAATGTGAAGT